>NC_046159.1:80202464-80215241 GCF_011064425.1 Rattus rattus | reverse complement strand
TGGGCCCTCCTCTACGGGTACCCAGAGGCCGTATACAGTTTCCTCCTGGGCCAGGGATGTGGGCAGGGGTGGGCAGCGTTGGTGGTCTCCTCCGCTCTGCTGCCTCAGGAGGGAACTCCGCCTCCGTGAGACCTTGAGTTCACTTCAGGCAAGTCGTTTGTAGCAGAAAGTTGGTCTTGACCTGTGGACCCGAGGCTCAAGTTCGCTGGCGGGGTGCTGCCCACGGGCTCTCCGAGGCGGCAGCAACCAGGAAGAAGCGGCTTCCAGTATTTTTATGGGCATCTCTTTCTTTAGGTTAGGGAAGTTTTCTTCTATGATTTTGTTGAAGATATTTACTGGTCCTTTGAGCTAGCAGTCTTCAATCTCTTCTATACCTATTATCCTTAGATTTGAACTTCTCATTGACTCCTGGATTTCCTGTGTGTTTTGGACCAGTAGCTTTTTCAGTTTTACATTATCTTTGACCGTTGTGTCAATGATTTCTATGGAATCTTCTGCTCCTGAGATTCTCTCTTCTATCTCTTGTATTCTACTTATGATGCTTGTATATGCCACTCCTTTTCTCTTCCTTTGGTTTTCTATACCCAGGTTTGGATCCCTTTGTGCTTTCTTTATTGCTTCTATTTCCAATTTTAAATCCTTCACCTGTATGATTGTGTTTTCCTGTGATTCTTTCAGGGATTTTTGTGATTCCTCTCTATAGGCTTCTACTTGTTTATTTATGTTTTCCTGCATTTCTCTAAGGGAATTCTTCATGTCTTTCTTGAAGTCCATCAGCATCATGATCAAATGTGATTTTAAATCTAGATCTTGCTTTTCTCGTGTGTTTGGATATTCAGTGTTTGCTTTGGTGGGAGAATTGGGCTTCAATGATGCCATGTAGTCTTGGTTTCTGTTGCTTCGTTTCCTGTGCATACCTCTCACGATCAAATTGTCTCTGGTGTTACTTTGTTCTGCTATTCCTGACAGTGGTTAGACCGTCCTATAGGCCTGTGTGTCAGGAGTGCTGTAGACCTGTTTTCCTGTTTTCTTTCAGCCAGTTATGGGAACAGAGTGTTCTGCATTAAGGCGTATACTCTTTCCTGTCTACTGGTCTTCAGTTGTTCCTGTGGGCCTGTGTCCTGAGTCCACCAGGCAGGTCGCTTGGAGCAGAAAAGTTGGTCTTACCTGTGGTCCCATGGCTCAAGTTGCTTTTGGGGGGCTGCTTTTGAGCTCTCCATGAGGGCGGCAACCAGTAGGGCCTGTGCCACCTTTTCCCGGAGCCCCCATATACCGGGGTCCCAGATGGCGTTAGGTGTTTTCCTCTGGTGTCAGAAATGTGGGCAGAGTGTAGTCTCTTCTGGCTTCCCAGACTTGTCTTCCTCTCTGAGGGTTTAGCTCTCCCTCCCACAGGATTTGGGTGCAGAGAACTGTTGATCCGGTCCTTCAGGTCTGGGCGGTAACTTGGATTTTTATTGGTAATTTTATTTATTTACATTTCAAATGTTATCTGCTTTCCAGGTTTCCCTTCAAAAAGCCCCTCCCACCCTCCCCTGTGTTTCTATGAGGATTCTCACCCACCCACCCACCCACCCACCCACCCTCACCTCACTGTCCTAGCATTCCCTTACAATGAAGCATTAAGTCTTTACAGGACCAAGGGCCTCCCTTCCCACTGATGCCAGACAAGGCCAACTTCTGCTACGTATGCAGATGGAACCACAGGTGCTTCCATGTGTATGCTTTGGTTGGTGTTTAATCCCTGTGAGTTCTGGGGATGGGGGGGTTAGTTGGTTGATATTGTTGTTGTCTTATGGGTTGAAAAGCCCATTTGTTCCTTTAGTCCTTTCTCTAACACCTCCATTGAGGTCCCTGTGCTCAGTCCAATAATTAGCTACAAGCATCCCCATCAGTACTTGTCAGCTCTGCCAGAGCCTCTCAAAGGACAGCTATATCAGACTCATGTCAGCAGCACTTCATGGCATCAGCAATAGTCACTGGGTTTGGTGGCTGCATATGGAATAGATCCCCAGGTGGGGCAGTCTCTGGATGGCCATTCCTTTAGTCTCTGCTCCAGTCTTTGTCACAGTATTTACTTTAAACAGAAACAATTCTAGGTTAGAAATTTGGAGATGGCCGGTTTCTAGCTGGCACCTGAACCTCGCTGATCCTGGACCATGGCTCCCTGCTCCCAAAGCCCTAGGAAGAGAGAGCTCATCACACAGGCAGGTGGGCAGGGGAGACCGCCACTTCTGCCCACCTTTGCCCAGATCCCTGGCCCAAGAAGAAATGGTATAGAGCCTCTGGGAAGAGGAAGATAGGGGCACTCAAGCAGCAGGAGCCCTACGGACCAGACTTCGCCCGGATCTGAAGTGACCCAGTCTAACAGCTCGCTGTACCCAAATCCCATGGGAGGGAGAGCTAGACCTTCAGAGGGGCAGACATGCCTGGGAAACCAGAGGAGAGTACTCTCTGCCCACATTTCTGACACTAGAGGAAAATGCCGAGCACCATCTGGGTCCCCTGTGCACAGGGACACCAGAGAAGGGAGGGTCAGGCCCTTCATGGAGAGCTGAAACTCAGCCCCAAGGAGCAACTTCAGGCATGAGATCAGAGGTAAGATCAACTTTTCTGCTCCAAGTGACCTGCCTGGTGGACTCAGGACACATGCCCACAGGAACAGCTAAAGACCAGTAGACTGGAAAGACGACACACCTGAAATCAGAACACTCTGTTCACATAACTGACTGAAAGAAAACAGGAAAACAGGTCTACAGCACTCCTGACAAACAAGCCTATAGGACGGTTAACCTACACTCAGAAATAGGGAAACAAGGTAATACCACAGACAACCTGATGACAAAAGGAATGAACAGGAAGCCAAGCAACAGACCAAGACTACACGGCATCATCAAAGCCAATTCTCCCACCAAAGCAAACACTGAATATCCAAACACACCAGAAAAGCAAGATCTAGATTTAAAATCACATTTGATCATGATGAAAGATTTTAAGAAAGACATAAAGAACTCCCTTAGAGAAATGCAGGAAAACAAAAGAAGTAGAAGCCCTTAGAGAGGAAACAAAAAAATCCCTGAAAGAATTACAGGAAAACAAAATCAAACAGGTGAAGGAATTGAAAAAGGAAATAGAAACAATAAAGAAAGCACAAAGGGAGACAACCATGGATATAGAAAATGAAAGGAAGAGACAAGGAGCTATAGATACAAGCATCACCAAGAGAATGCAAGAGATAGAAGAGAGAATCTCAGGAGCAGGAGATTCCCTAAAAATCATTGGCAAAACAGTAAAAGATAATGTAAAATGGAAAAAGCTACTGAGCCAAAACACAAAAGAAACCCAGGACACAATGAGAACATCAAACCTAAGGTTAATAGGTATAAAAGAGAGAGAAGAATCCCAACTCAAAAGACCAGTAAATATCTTCAACAAAATCATAGAAAAAACTTCCCTAACATAAAGAAAGAGATGCCCATAAACATACAAGAAGCCAACAGAACTCCAAATAGATTGGACCAGAAAAGAAACTCCTCCTGTCACATAATAGTCAAACACCAAATGAATAAAAAAAAGAAAGAATATTAAAAGCAGTAAGGAGAAAAGGTCAAGGCAGACCTATCAGAATCACACCAGAATTCTCAACCAGAGACTATGAAAACCAGAAGATCCTGGACAGATGTTATACAGACCCTAAGAAAACACAAATGCCAACCCAGGTTACTTCTATCCAGCAAAACTCTCAATTAACATAGATGGAGAACACAAGGTATTCCATGACAAAACCAAATTTACACAATATTCTTCTACAAATACAGCACTACAAAGGATAGTAAATGGTAAAGCCCAACACAAGGAGGCAAGCTATACCCTAGAAAAAGCAAGAAACTAATCTTCTTGGCAACAAAACAAAGAGAAGAAAAGCACACAAACGTAATCTCACGAAGATAAAAGGAAACAACAATCACTATTCCATAATATCTCTAAACATCAGAGGACTCAATTCCCCAATAAAAAGACACAGATTAATAAACTGGATACACAGTGAGGACCCTGCATTCTGCTGCCTACAGGAAACACACCTCAGAGACAAAGACAGACACTTCCTCACAGTAAAGGCTGGAAAGCAACTTTCCAAGAAAATGGTCTAAAGAAGCAAGCTGGACTAGCCATTCTAATATCAAATAAAATCAATTTTCAATAAAAAGTCATCAAAAAAGATAAGGAAGGACACTTCATATTCATCAAAGGAAAAATCCACCAAGATGAACTCTCAATCCTAAATATCTATGCTTCAAATAACAGGGCATTACATGCATAAAAGAAACCTTACTAAAGCTCAAAGCACACATTGAACCTCACACAATAATAGTAGGAGATTTCAACACCCCACTCTCATCATTGGACAGATCATGGAAACAGAAATCAAACAGAGACATAGACAAACTAAGAGAAGTCATGAACCAAATGGACATAACAGTTCTATCCTAAAACAAACGGGTATACCTTCTTCTCACCACCTCATGGTACTTTCTCCAAAATTAACCATATAACCAGTCACAAAACAGGCCTCAACAGATACAGAAAGATAGAAATAATCCCCTGTGTGTTATCAGACCACCACGGGCTAAAGCTGGTCTTCAAAAACAATAAGGAAAGAACGCCCACATGTGCATGGAAGTTGAACAATATGCTACTCCATGATAACATGGTCAAGGAAGAAATAATGAACGAAATTAAAAGACTTCTTAGAATTTAATAAAAATCAAGGTACAACATACCCAAACTTATGGGACACAATGAAAACTGTGCTAAGAGGAAAACTCATAGCTCTGAGTGCCTGCAGAAAGAAACAGGAGAGAGCATATGTCACCAGCTTGACAGCACACCTAAAAGCTCTAGAACAAAAAGAAGCAAATACACCCAGGAGGAGCAGAAGGCAGGAAATAATCAAACTCAGAGCTGAAATCAACAAAGTAGAAACAAAAAGCACTACACAAAGAATCAACAGAACCAAAAGCTGGTTCTTTGAGAAAATCAACAGGATAGAGAAACCCTTAGCCAGACTAACCAGAGGACACAGAGAGTGTGTCCAAATTAACAAAATCAGGAATGAAAAGGGAGACATAACAACAAAGCCAGAGGAAATTCAAAAAATCATCAGATTGTACTACAAAAGCCTATATTCAACAAAACTTGAAAATCTGAAGGAAATGGACATTTTTCTAGACAGATACCAGGTGTCAAAGTTAAATCAGGAACAGATAAACCATTTAAACAACCCCATAACTCCTAAAGAAATAGAAGCAGTCATTAAAAGTCTCCCAACCAAAAAGAGCCCAGGTCCAGATGGGTTCAGTGCAGAATTCTATCAGACCTTCATAGAAGACCTCATACCAATACTATCCAAACTATTCCACAAAATTGAAACAGATGGAGTGCTACTGAATTGTTTCTGTGAAGCCACAATTACTCTTCCACCTAAACCACACAAAGACCCAACCAAGAAAGAGAACTTCAGACCAATTTTCCTTATGAATATCAACGCAAAAATACTCAATAAAATTCTTGCAAACCGAATCCAAGAACACATCAAAACAATCATCCCGCATGATCAAGTAGTCTTCATCCCTGGTATGCAGCGATGGTTTGATATATGGAACACTATCAACATAATCCACTATATAAACAAACTGAAAGACAAAAACCAAATGAGCATTTCATTAGATGCTGAGAAAGCATTTGACAAAATTCAACACCCCTTTCTGATAAAAGTCCTGGAAGGGACAGGAATTCGAGGTCCATACCTAAACATAGTAAAAGTCATAGACAGCAAACCAGTAGTTAACATTAAACTAAATGGAGAGAAACATGAAGCTATCCCTCTAAAATCAGGGACTAGACAAGGCTGCCTACTCTCTCCCTACTTATTCAACATAGATCTCAAAGTCCTATCCAGAGCAACCAGTCAACAAAAAGAGATCAAAGAGATACAGATTGGAAAGGAAGAAGTCAAAATATCACTATTTGCAGATGAACTGGATGTAGATCTCTCCTGAGAGACACAACCAGAATATGGCAAATACATAGGCAAATGCCAGCAAAACCACTGAACTGAGATCGGGACCCTGTTGAAGGAATCAGAGAAAGGACTGAAAGAGCTTGAAGGGCTTGAGACCCCATATGAACAACAATGCCAACCAACCAGAGCTTCCAGGGACTAAGCCACTACCCAAAGACTATACATGGACTGACCCTGGGCTCCAATCTCATAGGTAGCAATGAATAGCCTAGTAAGAGCACCATTGGAAGGGGAAGCCCTTGGTCCTGCCAAGACTGAACCCCCAGTGAATGGGATTCTTGGGGGGAGGGTGGTAAAGTGGGTAGGATGGGGAGGGGAACACCCATATAGAAGGGGAGGAGGAGGGCTTAGGGGGATATTGGCGTGGAAACTGGGAAAGAGAATAACATTTGAAATGTAAATAAGAAATACCAATTTAATAAAGATGGGGGGGGGAAAGTCACCAAAAATACATCCATGCAGAAACCTTTTATATAAAAAAAAAAGAAAGAAAGAAATTTGGAGGTGAGTGGGTGCCTTCATCCTTCAACTGGGGGCCTTCCCTAACCTCTGGACATGGTCTCTACAGGTTCTTCCTCCCTTGATTTGACGTTTTTAGCTATCTCATCCCCGTTGGGTCCTGGGAGCCTCTTGCTTTCCTGGTATCTGGGGCTTGCTGGTGGCTACCCCACCTTTCCCATCTGCCATTGTGGATTCTGTTCAATTTCCTGACCCTTGTACATCTCCCCCATCTCCTCCCATGTGTTCCTGCCCCCTTTCTTTTCCTGCCCCTTTGTTCCTCCTCCCAAATCCCTCCTACCCTCTACCTCCTCTTATTATTTTGTTCCCTCTTCTAAGTAGGATTGAAGCATTCACACTTTGATTTTTCCTCTTCTTGAGGTTCATATGTTCTGTAAGTTATATCACGGGTATTCCCTCAACTTTTTCCCTAATATCCACTTATGAGTAAATATCATGTGTGTTCTTTTGTAAGCTAATCCTCACTCATGATGATGTTTTCTAGTTCCATTCATTTGCCTGTGAATTTCATGAAGTCCTGAGTATATGCCCAGGAGTGGTAGAGCTGGGTCCTCGGGTAGTAAATACTATGTCCAATTTTCTGAGGAACCTCCAGACTGATTTCCACAGTGGTTGTACCAGCTTGCAATCCCACCAACAATAAGAGGAGTGTCCCTCTTTCGCCACATCCTTGTCACATGCAGCATCTGTTGTCACCTGTGCTATTGATCTTAGCCATTCTGACTGGTGTGAGGTGGAATCTCAGGGTTGTTTTCATTTGCATTTCCCTGATGACTAAGGATGTTGAGCATTTCTTTAGGTACTTCTCAGCCATTCAATATCCCTCAGCTGAGAATTCTTTGCTTAGCTCTGTACTCCATTTTTAATAAGATTATTTGGTTCTCTAGAGTCTAATTTCCTGATTCTTTGTATATATTGAAAATTAGCCCTCTATTGGATGTAGGATTAGTAAAGATCTTTTCCCAATCTGTAGGTTGCTGTTTTGACCTATTGACAGTGTCCTTTGTCTTACAGATGCTTTCCAGTTTTATGCAGTACCATTTGTCTGTAGTTGATCTTAGAGCCTGAGCCGTTAGTGTCCTGTTTAGGAAATTTCCCCCTGTGCCAATATATTCAAGGCTCTTTCCTAATTTCTCTTCTAATAGATTTAGTGTATCTGGTTTTATATGGAGGTCCTTGATCCACTTGGACATGAACTGTGTACAATGAGATAAGAATGGGTCAATTTGCATTTTTCTGTAGGCTAACTGCCACTTAAGCCATTACCATTTGTTGAATATGCTGTCTTTTTCCACTGGATAGTTTGAGCTCCTTTGTCAAAGATCAAGTGACCATAGGTTTGTGAGTTCATTCTGGGTCTTCAATTCTGTTCCATTGATCTATCTGGCTGTACTAATACCATGCAGTTTTTATCACTATTGCTCTGTAATACAGCTTGAGATCAGGGATGGTGATTCCCTCAGAAGTTCTCTTGTCAAAATAGATTTTGCTATCCTAGATTTGTTGTTTTTCCAAATGAAGAGAATTGTCCTTTCTATCTCTGTGAAGAATTGAGCTGGAATTTTGATAGGGATTGTATTGAATCTGTAGATTGGTGTTGGTAAGGTGACCATTAATACTATGTTAATCCTGCTGACCCATGCATGGGAGATCTTTCTATCTTCTGAGGCCTTCTTTAATTTCTTTCTTCAGAGACTTAAAGTTCTTTTCATATATATCTTTCATTAGCTTGGTTAGAGTCACACCAAGATATTTTATGTTATTTGTGACTATTGTAAAGGGTGTCATCTCCTTAATTTCTTTCTCAGACCATTTATCTTTGAATAAAAAAAGGCTATTGATTTGTTTGAGCTAACTTTATATCCAGCCACTTTGCTGAAGTTGTTTATCAGCTGAACTTCGCTGATGGAATTTTTGGGGTCACTTAACTATACAATAATATCATCTGCAAATAGTGATATTCTGACTTCGTCCTGTGCCTGTATCCCTTTGACTTCCTTTTGTTGTTTAATTGCTCTGGCTAAGAAGTCGAGTACTATATTGAATAGATAGGGAGAAAGTGGGCAGTGTTGTCTAGTCACTGATTCTAGTGGGATTGCCTCAAGTTTCTCTCCGTTTAGTTTGATATTGACTACTGTTTGTTGTATATTGCTTTTATAGGTATGGGCCTTGAATTCCTCTGTTTTCCAAGACTTTTAACATGGAGGAGTGTTGAATTTTATCACATGCTATTTCAGCATCTAATGAGATGATCATACAGTTTTTTCAATAGTTTGAACAGTATTGGCATTAGATCTTCTTTGAAGGACTGATAGAATTCTCCATGAAACCCATCTGGAGCTGAGCCTTTTTTGGTTGGGAGACTGTTAATGACTGCTTCTATTTCATGAGGGACTGTGGGGCTGTTTAGATGGTTTGCCTGATCCTGATGTAACTTTGCTAGCTGGTACTTATGTAGAAAACTTTACCCATTTTTAAAGGATTAGAACTTGACCCTTCTAGCTGGCATTTTCTACTGGGGAAGTCCAAGGAAATCTGCATTGTGATACAAAACAGAGTGACTATGGTGGACAGACTAAGTCTATTTTCCACAAAAGGCTTATACTACAAAGAATATTGTGCTGTGACTTGAGTATGTTTAGCCCAACTGCAATTCTAAGAGAATGCTAGCTATTATGAAAGGTAAGCATTTTGAGCTGGGAGGTAATAAGAGAAAGGGCTAACTGATCCAGTTCTATCCAATTTTGTTATCAAGATACTAAAATCAAGAACCCACAAAGTAGCTAAGACCAGCCATAAGTGGTGCTTAAATATCCAGCTTGATAAAGAAAAAATGGAAAATTTTATTTCAAATGTCATAGAGTAAATGGTAGGGAAGGAAGGGAATGGATTATTTTTTCAATAGGCCAGCAAAACATTTACTGTGTCTGCTTCCACTGGGATATCTTCCACATTCCTCCCAGAGGAAATTGTGTTGTTGTTGTTGTTGTTGTTGTTGTTGTTGTTGTTGTTGTTGTTGTTTCTTCTGCTTCTGTGTTGTTGGTGTTTGTTTTTCTTCATATATTCTGATCAAAATGTGTTGGAAGAATGACTGAGCAGTTGGAAAAAATGGGGTAGAAATGAGGAGGAAATTTACTGAAATGGTAAAACAAAAGGAATCAGTCTAGTCTCCATTTTCTGAAAGGTGTGCAGAGTTGATAGAGCAAATAGAGAGATTGATCAGGGAAATGGAAACACTGGGAAAGGAAGGAGCACAGGAGAAGAGGAAACAAAAAGGCTCAGTCCCAGTGACAGAACAAGGGAGCTGGAGTTTCCTCCAGGAAGGAAGAAAGAAAATGTGCCAAAGGTAAGTCAGGTCAGCTGAAAAAGTGGGAGGACAATCTGATGAAATGGCCCATTTAAAGAGAAAGGGTTAATCTCAAACCAACTGTGCCACCAGAATTAGAGGAGGGGGGTCCAGGGTTTGGACAACACCACAGGCTTTCCCAATAGTCATACAGCATATTCTTGTTAATGGTGTGGAACAAGATTATGAAGAGATAAGATCTTATAGAAATGATAAATCCAAGACATTGAAGAGGTTTTTATTTCATATAGGATGCACTCACATTATGTTAAAAAATTCCAAATAACTGAGCTACTCAAAATAGAATTATTCTCCCAGACAGGAAAAGATTGGTGACAGCTGTACCAGAGATAGTCAGCAGCCATGGTTGTTGACATGGTGGAGGGAAAAAGCTGTGAATTGGACAGTGAAATAGAGCAAGGGTAATTAATATAGATAATGACCAGTTGCTAGGTGATGAGAGAAACTCTGATATACAACAACAGATTCAATTTGATAACATTTCTACAGAAGAGTGATGCATAGTGGCTTTAAGAGGTTGAGACAAAGTTGAGGAGGCCAGGAAAATGTCTCCTTCATCTTCAAAGATTATATAAGGCTGTGGATAAACATTAACTGCTTTTTTGACAAAAATTAATCTTAGTTATAAACAAAGCTATATCACACCCTGACAAAAGACAGGTATTTCTAGAGACCTGGGTGTTTGAAAATGCAAGCCTTGCCTTCCTGTCTTTATCTGCACCCTGGAGCTAAGACTTTTCTATAACCCTCCATACCAAATAATGCCCAGAGAGAGTTGGTCTCCCAGGAGTTCTCTCACTCCTAAGATCACAGGCTCACAGGCCCACAAGGAGGGACAAGCCCCAGTTAGAGACAGCAATACCAACTAACACCAGAGATAACCAGATGGCAAGAGGCAAGTACAAGAACCTAAGCAACAGAAACCAAGGCTACTTGGCATCATGAGAAACCAGTTCTCCCACCACAGCAAGTCCTGGAAGTCCCAACATATCAGAAAAGCAAGATTTGGATTTAAAATTACATCTCATTGTGAAGATAGAGGACTTTAAGAAGGACATAAATAACTTCCTTAAAGAAATACAGGAGAACACAAGTAAACAAGTAGAGTCCTTCAAGAGGAAACACAAAAATTCCTTACAGAATTATAGGAAAACCCATCCAAAAAGGTAAAGGAATTAAATAAAACCATCCAGGATCTAAAAATGAAAATGGAAACAATAAAGAAATCACAAAGGGAGACAGCCCTGGGGATAGAAAATAGAACCTAGAAAATAGATCAGGAGTCATAGATGCAAGCATGACCAACAGAATACAAGAGATAGAAGAGAAAAATCTCAGGTGCTGAAGATACCATAGAAACATTGACACAAACATCAAAGAAAATGCAAAAAGCAAAGAGCTCCTAACCCAAAAGGTTCAGGAAATTCCGGACACATTGAGAAGACCAAAGCTAAGGATAATAGGTATAGAAGAGAGCCAAGATTCCCAAATTATAGGATCCATAAATATCTTCGACAAAATTATAAAAGAAACTTTCCTAACCTTAAGAAAGGATGCCTATGAACACAAGAAGCCTACAGAACTCCAAATAGATTGGACCAGAAAAGAAATTCCTCCTAGCACATAATAGTCAAGACACCAAATGCACAAAACAAAGAAAGAATATTAAAAGTTGTAAGGGTAAAAGATCAAGTAACATATAAAGGCAGACCTATCAGAATTACACCAAACATCTGAACAGAGACTCTGAAAGCTAGAAGATCCTACACAGATGTCATACAGACCCTAAGAGAACACAGATGCCAGCCCAGGCTACTATATCCAGCAAAACTCTCAATTAATGTAGATGGAGAAACCAAGATATTCCATGACAAAACCAAATTTACACAATATCTTTCCACAAAATTCATCCCTACAATGGATAATAAATGGAAAATTCCAACACAAGGAGGGAAACTACAAACTACAGAAAGCAAGAAAGTAATCTTCTTTCAACAAACACAAAAGGAAATAGCCACACAAACATAATTCTACCTCTAACATCAAAAATATCAGGAAACATAGGAGGGGATATGGAGGCAAAGTTTAGAGCAGAGACTAAAGGAACGGCCATCCAGAGCCTGCCCCACATGTGGCCCATATATACACGACCACCAAAACTAGATAAGATTGATGAAGCTAAGAAGTGCATGCTGACAAGAACCAGATATAGATCTCTCTTGAGAGACACAATCAGAGCATGTCAAATACAGAGGCAAATGCTAACAGCAAACCACTGAACTGAGAACAGAACCTCCTTAGAAGGAATTAGAGAAAGGATTGAAAGAGATGGAGGGGCTTGCAACCCCATAAGAACAACAATGCCAACCAATCACAACTTCCAGGGACTAAACCATTACCCAAAGAGTATACATGAACTGACCCTGGGCTCCAACTGCATATGTAGCAGAGAATAGCCTTGTTAGGGCACCAGTGGAAGGGGAAGTCCTGCCAAGGTTGGACCCCCAGTGAATGTCAGGAGGTGATGGTTGTAAGAGGGATGGATGGGGGGAAACACCCTTATGGAGGAGGGGGAGGGGATAGGGGCTTATGGACAGGAAACCAGGAAATTGATCACATTTGAAATGTAAATAAAGAAATATATCCAATTAGAAATATCAGGAAACAATAGTCACTATTCCTTGATATCTCTATATGAATTCAATTCCCCAATAAAAGGACATAGACAAACAGACTGGATACGTAAAAGGAGGACCCAACATTTTGCTGTATACAGGAAACACACCTCAGTGACAAAGACAGACATTACCTC
>NC_046159.1:80185742-80202364 GCF_011064425.1 Rattus rattus | reverse complement strand
AAGGGGAACAAGAATACCCTTGGCAGGGAAGAGAGAGGCAAAGATTAAAACAGAGACTGAAGGAACACCCATTCAGAGCCTGCCCCACATGTGGCCCATACATATACAGCCACCCAATTAGACAAGATGGATGAAGCAAAGAAGTGCAGACCGACAGGAGCCCAGAATACTGCAAACACAGAGGTAAATGCCAGCAGCAGGAAACCACTGAACTGGAGAATAGGACCTCCCCTGCTGTAATGAACTAGAGAAAGAACTGGAAGAGCTGAAGGCTCGAGACCACATGTACTCAATGCCACAACCAGAGCTTCCAGGCACTAAGCCACCACCTAAAGACTATACATGGACTGACCTTGACCTGTTCTCATAGGTAGCAATTAATATCCTAGTAAGAGCCCCAGTGGCCGGGGAAGCCCTGGGTCCTGGTAAGACTCAACCCCCAGGGAACAGATTGTTGGGGGGAGGGGGGTAAGGGGGGGGGGGGGGGGAGGGGAACACCCATAAGGAGGGGGGGGGGGAGGGGGATGTTTGCCCGGAAACCGGGAAAAGGAATAACACTCAAAATGTATATAAGAAATATTCAAGTTAATTAAAAAAAAAAAAAAAGATGTATCCTTGTCTTCTTGGTCTTTCAACCTTTTCACCCTTGATGAGCCACATACCTTTGGTATGGAGGCTGCATTGTAGATGAATCAGTTGCAGCACTTAGGGATTTTTGTAATGATCGCTGTTGTTGGCAAAATATGCTGTTGTACTGAGGAGTGAGAACTGCATTCATATATGGGTATAAGTATAAGTATTGAAAATTCAGTTTAATTATTAGTTTTTAGTATTTAGTAGTTAGTAGTTATTTAGTATTTATTTAATATTTAGTATTCAGCGTTTAGTGTTCAGTATTTAGTATTCAGTATTCGGTATTCAGTATTTAATAGTTAGTAGTTAGTAGTTAGTAGTTAGTAGTTAGTAGTTATATAAAATTCTGTTTATAGAAACTGGCCAAATAGTAGATCCTCCTCTCAGGCTCAGGATCTTACCAGTTATGAAGCATTGGCTAAATTTACAATATTATGCATGAATCCCCTTAACTATGGTCCACTCCTGTACTATATGTCACATATCTGAAGATTACAAAGGAGTAAAGGACGTTGCCTTCAAAAGGGAGTCATAAGGTCCTATTGGATCTCAGTTGCTACATGAAGATGTTTTCTTTCTTTCTTTTTTCTTGGTTATTTTATTTAGTTACATTTCAAGTGTTATCTGCTGTCCAAGTTTCTCCTCCACAAGTCCCCTTTTCCCTTCTACCTACCCCTGCCACTATGAGGGTGCTCCACTCACCCACCCACCCACCCACTCCTGCGTCAGCAGCCTAGCTTTTCCCTATCCTGGGTCATCAAGCCTCCACAAGTCTAAGGGTTTCTCTTCCCAGCAATGCCAGAAAAGGCAATCCTGTGCTACATATCCAGCTGGAGCCATGGGTACTGTACTCTTCGGTTGTTGTTTTAGTCCCTGAAAGCTTTGGGGGGGGGGGAGGGTGGTTGGTTGATTGTTGTTCTTCCTATGAGGTTGCAAACCCTTTCAGCTCCTACAGTCCTTGCCCTAATTTCCACATTGGGGTACGCGCGTTTAGTACAATTTTTGGCTGTGTACATCTGCATCTGTCTCTTTTGGTCAGGCTTTGGCAAAGCCTCTCAGAGGATAGCCGTACCGGGCTCCTGTCAGTAAACACTTCTTGGCATCAGCAATAGTGTCTAGGTTTGGTGTCAAAAGTGCCTAGGTGGGGCATCCCCTGGATGGAAAGGAAGCCTTTCTTTCATTTTCTGCTACACTCTTTGTTCCTGCATTTTCTTTTGACAGGATGAATTCTGGATTAATATTTTTGAGGTGGGTAAGTGGTCCCACCTCTCAATTGGGAGCCATGCCTATCCACTGGATATGGTCTCTACACGTTGTAGCTTCCCTTTGTTGGGTATTTTGGCTAAAGTCCTCCCTGTTGGGACCTGGGAATCTCTTAGGTCCCTAGCATTTGGGGCTTTAAGTGGCTACCCCCATTGTTATGCACCTACTTTCAAATTCCTGACCCTCTGCACTTCTCCCTCTCTCCTCCCAAGAAAAGAGAGCAAAGCTTGCCTGGTTTAGCTTCTGACTTCCTGCACTGATACATACATACAAACATACATACAAACATACATACATACATACATACATACACACACATATATACGTGTGTGTGTGTGTGTGTGTGTGTGTATGTGTTAGTATGTTAGATATATATCTGACACTTGTTACATCTCATTGGTGCACCTAACCTGTAGCCATATGCAGCAGACCTCGTTAGATAGTGGCTTCCCCTGAAACATCTAAAACTCTGAGCAGAATGCGTCCCTTGTTTTTTATATAAATGTCAATCTAGTTTTTCTTTGGGTACGTGGTCATTATTTGGCTGCTCATGTCCCAGTGGATGATCGCACACTAACGCATGTATGGACAGAACTAATTGAAGTGGGTGAATTATAAAGTAAATCAGTAAATACATAAATAAATAAGTAGGCCCTAAAGTTTGAAGCAAGTTATGATGGAGTCTCCTGAAGTAGTTGAAGTGGGATGTATGTAAGAATGTGATATAATGTATATATGTATGAACACGTCAAAGAGTAAATAGAAAATATCAAATGATATCAGCTATTTTGTCATAGTTATGGAAAAGAGACTTTAAACCATAAAAATTAATTTTAGAACATCCTTGGGGCTAAAAATCCAATATCCAGTTTTCAGGTGGTTTGAATTCTGATAAAAGCTTTCAGCCTTACACAAGGCCTTCTTCTCCCTGTATTCTTGTTTTGATTTTCCTCATTACATGTGCACAGGAAGAGTTGGAGTGTACTGACATTTCTTCTAATAAAGATACTAATCCTATCAAATCATGACTACATCTTTACAAGCTCATTTAATCATCATTAACTTCTTGAGACCTCATCTGTAAATGGATGAGTAGACACAAGAATATTATGATTTCAGCACATACACATTTAGATCATTACGGCTTTTATTGCTGGCTTAGCACTCAATGTTTTTCAAGTATTAAAAAATTAAAATATTTATATGTAATTCCCAAGAGGATTATAGGCATATGTCCATAGAAAATGTGTACATTAGTATTTATAGCAACAAGATTAGTAAGTCATATGAGAGATCTAGGGTCTATCTGCTCAAAAGCATATAAAATATGCTACATTCATAGCTTGAAATATTATCCACATATTAAGAATATGAGGAATTAACCTTTCACATGAGATATCCTGAATAAACACATAATGGAAAGAAAACCTGATTTAGTGGCTTCTCAGGCCCAGAAAGAAAGAAAATGAGAGATATTGAAAGAATTCTGATGGCAAAGAGTGCTTAGGCATTCATAATTTTAAGAATATGTGAAAATACTAAACTATATGCCATAAAATCCGTCCATTCTGTTTTAAATTCCTGTTTGTAGTTGATCTCATATGATGTAATCATCTCTGTCAATTTATCCATTAAGTAAAATAGGAATAACTTTTATCTATTGGCTTTTTATTGTACTTAGAAGAAACCCAATGACAATGAAGCTTATCAGAGGCGATAAGCCCAGCTCAGTCTCCCCTGTATCCGTTTCATACCTCAACTCACGCTACTCTGCCTCACATTTCTCCTCTGTTTCATTACAATCATGACATTTAATCGTTCACTAAAGTTCTTATATCAGTGCATCTAGAGATAGGGCTCAGCAGTTAGGAACATTGACTTCTCTTCCAGAGGCTTTGAGTTTGATTCCCAGCACCTATGTGGCACCTCACAACCGTGTGCACATCCAGGACAATGCCTTCTTCTGGCTTCCATGTGAAACAGTCATGTGTGTGGCACAAAACATACACAGGCAAAATATTCAGGCATATAAAAACTATAGTTATGGCAGGTTAGATGGACTAATAATTGAAAAAACGATAGTTGAAATATAAATATACAATATGTACATAGTATTTTATCTTTAAGGAAATTCAAACCATTATAATAATTACCACACATAACTACGTTTGTAATCTTAGTTTCATAAAGCTGTTGATTATAATCATTATCCAGTAGTGCATTAGTTTCTTTACTTATTGCTTGACAAAGTGCCTGATGAAAGCACCTTGAAGAAAGGGATTAATTTGGTTTGGGCTTATAACTTGAGTAGATAGTCAGTCCACCATTGCTGGGCAGCTTTGGGGAAGGCGCTTGAAGTAATTGTTTATAGAACATTCATTCTCAGTGTTCTCCTTTTGTTCTACCTGGGATCAGACTCCATGGAATTCTGCTGAGCAAATTTAAGTTGACTCTTTCAATCTCAGTTAAACAAATCTGGAAGCCACCTCATGGGTGTATGTTGAGGGTATAGTCTCCAAGATGATTCTATATCATTAATACAAATTTACTATTACTATTACAGTGTTCCATAAATTCAAAATATTGCTTGCTTAGACATTTAAAGATGAAAAATAGACCTTTCTCTTTAGCAATAATAATAAAATATCAAACTAAGATTAATGAGAAGAGTTTCACACTTCGGAGAAGTATATATTCTGATCGACAATATAGCCACACGGCAACACAGTTGCCTGCAGTATAATATTTAACTGCTTGTCAAAACATAGATGAACTTCTACCTTAAAGAGAATCCGTGAGAAGAAAATGAGAAAACATAATCAGTAAAACAGCCTCACATTGAATTGAGATGCTAAATATTAATCAGCTTTCACTGGCTTGTCATTTGAGTAAACACACCTGCCTTTATGGGTATGTAATTGTCATACAAAACACAGCATTCATTAGGTGAATACGATATTGGTGTTCAGGGTGAAACTTCTGTATGTTCATGATGCATACAGTGATCAAATCCACACTCTCTTCCCCATACTTCTCTGCAATAGTCTCATGCCTTTGAGATCGTTATTTTTATCTCTACATTTGAGACAAAACATGTATTTCTTGACATGGTGTGTGTGGCTTATTTTGCTTAACACATCTCCTGATTCCATCTACTTTACGGCATGTGGCAGGATTTCTTTCTTGGAGCTGGCATGTATGTGTAACAAGTTTTCATCCATTCATCCGTTGTTGAGTACTCTATATCTCAGGTATTATGAATAATACCACATTAATATTTTCATACGAGTACAATTTTGTATGCTGACTTCATTTCCTGTGGATGAATACCAAGAGTAGGATATCTAGATAGTATGGTAGAATTAACCCAATTCTTGATGAACTGCAATACCACTCTGCATAACGGTTATCAGCACTTACCTTCCGGCCTCACGTCTTATCACAATATGATTTGTATTTCTCTGGTTGCTGAGAATACTAAAGATATGAAAGATCTATTGGCAATTTCCCTTTAAAATCCTTTTGTGTTCAGATCACTTGAACACTTTGGAGTTCCTTACATATTTCAAATATGTGTTATTCTAAGAATTTCTTATTTCATGCCATCTTACGTTTTGGTTCCTGATACACACTGACAACTTTAAGGTCATCATCCCTCTGTGTGTGAAAATGAAACATCGTGAGTGGTTGTTAAAGCTGTCCTTTTTCCACTGTGCACTTCTGGCAAGTTTCTCAATAATCTTTGGTCATTGATATGCGGGTTGACTTCTGCAATTTTTATTTTGTTTCACTGGTTTGGAGCATCTCTGTGTTCCATAATGTAGATGATATCCTAATCTGAAAAGCTCCTCATTTAGGTTGTGGGGGCCACATTTTTTGATCCTACCCATGCTTCAATGCTGACTGTCTTGGGGTTGTGCTGACAACCACAGCAGCTATGAGTTCATGATTGTATACCTTGTTATGCTTAAAAGATGCTTTGTATTGAGTCCTCCTTGACCCAGAGGTCCTTAGGAAAGTTTTATATTTGTCCTGTTTGTGATTGAGGACTATACTGACAATTGCTCTTTGTACTTTACCAGTTGTAAGTTTCTGAATTTATCACCATCCACTTTGTCTAATGAGGTGTGAGAGCGCCAATAGTCTGTGGATGTAGAGGTATAAATTTAGAGAGTAGTTCAATATTGTGTTCAGATATCAAAACAATAGCAGTTGGTTCACTGCTTGGGTCTGTGAGCTTCTTAACCATCGGTTCTTAAACAGATTTTTAAATAGCACACTTATATTTCTTCTTCTATAGTAAATCTTAAATCCAAGCAGAAAGTGGCTGGTCACTATGAACATATCTTCTCCAACTATGCTTATTACTGTCTACAGCATACACACCTAGATAAGATTGCTGATGCTCTACCCCATAGGTTTATATGGACCTTCCTACACTATGCATGCTAACAGTAAGGAGAAGCATCACTGACCAATAACAAATTGATTTGTCCATTTATGTCCAGTGAACAAAGTATGTGGCATCTTAAAATTAGCTACCCATTTTTCTCATAGTATATTTGTGGAATATTACTATTCACATCATCCACAAGAAGTAAGTTTATTTATAATCTTCTTATTTGTGATCATTTTCTTTCTTTCTCTTGCTGGTTGCCCTGAGTAAATGATCCAAATCATATTGAATATGAATCTGTACAATCCTTGCCTTGATTCTGGTCTTTGGATTTATTTTTTGTTTTACTACTTTAAATATGATGTTGACTATAGATTTTTGTCATTGACAAACTTTATTAGGTTGATATACCTATATTTTATAGTATTTTCACCTTGACTGCATGTCTAATTTTACTGCTGTTATCTATGGGGATGATTATTCCTATCACAAATTTATTAATATGGTATATTATATATTTATTTACATATACTGAGCTGTCTCTGTATCTCTAGAACTACATGTATGAAACAGGATGGTTGCTAAGTTACTAGAGGTGGATTTGATATCACCCCATAGTGTTAAACTTTATAATTTCATGCTTCAGCCTCTATGTAGCTGAGCTTAATTTTAGCATCAGCAGGCCAAGCTGGATTTTGTGTGTTGAAGACTTACTGCTATACAATTGATTTTAATGTTGATCGATTTTTTATGTTGATCTTTATGTTTCTCCTAGCCTACATTTTATTTTCTTTTTATTTTCATTTGAGAGATATGTAAATTTACCTGTCAATTATTTTAAAGTCCCATATTCCAATGTATCTTTCACATGGCGTCGCCTAGCTTCATATTTTCTTGTTGTTAAGTTTTAGTTTTCTTGTATTTTCATCAGAAAAAATATACAGGGAATAATTTGACTTTCTTTAATTTATTAGAATTTATAGCCTAGTATGTGCTCTCCTGAGGAGAAACTCACTCAAACCAAGTGTACTTTTCTGTGTAGGATGAAATGCATTGAGCTTTCCTTCAGTCCCTTTATCTATAGTGCATTTTATCACTGATGCTTCCTTGGTAATATTTTGTTGGAGAAATATTTATATTAATAAAAGTAGTATTTGAAGCTCCTTAAATTAATTTTGTTGAATATATCCCAGAGTTACTATACATTAAGATTTTCTTAATCTTTTCTTAGCGTATTGTCTTAAAGATTATTTTTCCATATGAAATCTAGCTTTGCCACTGTTTTGTTTTCTGTTTACTTAAAATATATTTTTTTCATTTTATTTCCTTTCATTTTCTTTTCTTTTCTCCATTAATTCACTTATTTATTAATAATTCACTTTACATCCCAATCACAGCCTCCACACTCTTTTCAGTCCTCTATTACATATTCCCTCCCTCCTGCACCACTCTCCTTCACCTGTGAGACTTGGCAGGATACCCCTGGGTACCAACCCTACCCCACTACTTCAAGTCACTAAAGGACTAGGCCCATCCTCTCTCTCTCTCTCTCTCTCTCTCTCTCTCTCTCTCTCTCTCTCTCTCTCTCTCTCGCTCTCTCTCTCTCTTTCTCTCTCTCTGAGGCCCAGACAAGTTAGTTCAGTTAGGTGAACAGGATCTAGAGGCAGGGAACAGAATCTGGGTAAATGAGCTCTTGCTCCAGTTGTTGGACGAACCATGTGAAGACCAAGCTTCAGATCTGCTAGATATGTACAGGGATGGGGTGAGGGCTAGTTTCATCTTTTATATGACCTTTGGCTGAAGGTTCAGCCTCTGGGAGCCCCAGGGGGTCCAGGCTAGTTGGCTCTGTTGGTCTTCTTGTGGAGTCCCTATTCCCTCCACCTTCTTCAGTTCTTCCCCTAAAGTCTTCCCCAAGACTTCCAGACCTTGGCTAATGATTGGCTGTTGGTCTCTGCATGTTTCTGTCGGATACTGGCTGGAGCCTCTCAGAAGACAGTTGTGTTAGGCTCCTGTTTGTAAATCCAGGATAACAGATACAAAATCCTAAGAGTCCAAGGTAGCTGAAAGAGGAAGGCAGGTCTACAGTGTGTCCCTATTGATCCTTTGAGGACAGCTCATCACATTCCCCACCCCCACCAAACTGGCAGGCTTTACTCCTGTTTTCATTTATGTCTGTTTCACACAGTGTCTGTGTCACACAGGGGACCTGTGTATACAAGTCATCAGTGACAAATATAGCTGTCAACAATGTCTTTATACTTTGCATCATTGTGACAAGGTTTTGACCAACAAAGATGATCCCATTTTTTCCCTGTGAATGTACATGCAGTCACAATAGTAGTTGTTTCCTCCATCTACACATAGACATCCGTGAAAACAAGACTGATGGCATACCCATCGAAGTTCACAGTGATCTCCAAGAAAGTTAGATGCACAGTTACAGAAGTAAACCCCAAGAGCATTCTGACATGTGGTATCATGCAGACAGGGCTGGGATCCACAATCATCAATTACCAACAAACAGTTCATACCACAATACTCTTAAGGACAGACACACACGTGCCTTCCTGTCTCTTTGAGGCATGCAGCTTTGTTTATGAAGGGATCTGAAAGACTTTCCTACACTTCCAAGTCACAATGTGTTTTGCTTTGGTATCCAGGCACAGAGAAGTAGAATAACTCATTGTGATCTGTCTCATGGAACCTTCCAAAATATACAGCAAGGCAGATAGATACAAGTGGGCTGCTCAGTATCTTTGTGGCACGTTCCTCCATGTTGGAAATATTCCCTGCAACAGTGAAATGCAGTTTCACAAGTAAGTCCACTGTATCAAGGAAGACATTGGCACAGGAAATCTTTCTCCTAGGGTTATTTACATGAGTGGATGAATGGTATTTTCTTGACAAGCATTGGAGAAGCAAGATTTTACTTTATTGTTTTAAGTTCTTCAAAGTCTTTGTCCAAATTATTGGCTATGTCTAAGCAACATTTGTCATTTTCTGGAAAACCTTTGTACATAGAATTGTTTTTGTAAGAATTTAATAGAAGGGTATTGATTTTTGTTTGTTTGTTTCTTTGTTTTTCAAAATGAATCCTGGCAACTCAAGCGAATGCAGGACTAGGTATATCCTCTACCACTTAGGCCAGTCAAGACAGCCCAGTTAGGAGAACAGATTCTATAAGCAGCCAAAGAGTCAGGGTAAAGCCCAGCTTCAGTTGTTGGTGGATCTGCATGAGGACAAAGTTTCATATCTGCTACTTATCTTATATGCCTGAAGTGGAGGCAGTGGTGGTGGTGGTTACATTTACCTCTTGTATGGTGAAGCTAAATAACACAGAGGGTCAAGTGAGGATGCTTGCATCACTCAGAAGGTGAAATAAATCATCATCGGAAGTGGATGAAAGAGGAATTGGGATGGGGTGGTGTGTCAAATGTAGGTGGAACCAAGGAAATAGGTTTAGAAGAGGGTACAGAAATTGGTGGGTGAAGGGATATGGGGGAACATCTTTCGAATGTGTCATAGACCTGGTATGGGGTATTCTCCAGGGAGACTATGAGAGTGAATCTAACTTAGAGTCCTACCACTAGGGCATATGGAACCTGATGTGGCCACTTTCTATAACCAGGGATGACTCCCAGTGAGTGACCCACTCATAAAACTTTGACCCAAACTTTTACCTCCTAAGAGAAGTACAGGGACAAAGATGTCACAGAAATTGAGGGCAAAATACATCCCATGGTCAAGAACCAATCCTCGATACTAATAATGATACTCTGAGCATCCAGGGACTAAATCACCCATCAAAGAGTACACATGAATGGGTCCATGGCTCCCACTACATATGTAGCAGAGGATTCCCTTATTTGGCATCAATGGAAGAAGAGGTGATTGCTCCTGTGGAAGCTGTTGCCCCATTGAAGGAGGATGCTAGAAGGATGGGGCTGGAGTGGTTGGGTAGGTAGGGAAGCACTCTCTTAGAGGCAAAGGGGAAGGGGAATGGGCAGGATGTTGCAGAAGAGAGATGGGAAGAGGGACAACATGTGAAATGCAAATAAAATATAACAAGAACACATGCTTCACTATATTCATAGCAACCTTATTTGTAATAGCCAGAAGCTGAAAACAACCCAGATGTCCCTCAATGAAAGAATGGATACAGAAAATGGGGTATATTTACATGATGGAATACTGCTCAGCTACTAAAAACGGCTTCACAAAGTTTTCAGACAAATGGATGGAACTAGAAAATATCATCCAGAGTGAGGTAACACAGACCCAAAAAAACATTCCTAGTATATACTTACTGATAAGTTGATTTTAGCCAAAAGCTCAGAATACCCATGATATAACTCACAGGCCATATAAAGCTTAAAAAGAAGGAAGACCAAAATGTGAATGTTTCAATCCCACTTAGAAAAGGGAACAAAATAATCACAGGTGGCAATGGGAAGGAGGAACCTGGGTGGGAAATGAGAGGGAGAGGGGAAGAGGGGGCAGGATCAGGTATGGGAAGAGACAGGAGAAAAGAGGACCAGGAGAATGAATAGAAATATATAACAGTCAGGAGTGGAGAACAGAGGGGAGAAACACTAGAAAATACCAGATGGTAGGAATGCAAAAGGTCCCCCAGGACTCAGTGGGTATGAGGAAATTCCCAACAATAGGGAGAAAGAACCTGAAGCCACCAACTCCAATAGATAGATATGGCCTCCCAATAGAGGGATGGAGCCACCCACCCACCTCAAAATCTTTGTCCCAGAATTGTTCCTCTTTGAAGGAAATGAAGGGACAAAAAATAAACCATGGAGCAAAACATGGCAGAAAGGCTATACAGAAACTGCCCACTTTGGGATCCATGACAATGCCATCTTCAGACATCAAACTCTGACACTATTGGTGATACCAAGAAGTGCTTGCGTACAGGAGACTGGCATAGCTTTCCTCTGAGAGAATCTCTCAGGACCTAGGAGAGATGCAGATACTCACAGCCAACTATGAACTGAGCCCAAGGTCCCCAGTGGAAGATTTAGGAAAAGACTAAAGGAACTAATGGGGATTTCAACCCCATAGGAAGAACAACAATATCGACTAACTGGACCCATTAGATTTTCCAGCGACAAAATAACCAACCTAAGTGTGTACATGAATGGGTCCATGGCTTCTGCTGTATATGTAGCAGAGGACTGCCTTGTCTAGCCTCAGTGGTAGGGGAGGCCCTGTGAAGGTTTGTTGCCCTAGGGAAGAGGGTTTCTAGAGGGGTGAGGCAGGAGTGGGTAGATGGGTAGGGAAGTACCCTCTTAGGGGGTACTGGGGTGGAAGTTTTGGCAGTGGGATACAAGGAATGGGGAAAACATTTGAAATGTAAATAAATAAAAAATAAAGAAGTGATACTATGATAAGTTTATAGACAGGAGAATAACTGTCCTCTGAGAAGTTCCACCCAAAAGTTGACTGAAACAGAAGTAAACATTAGAAGGTGCTCTGGAAGTCTTGTGGAGAAATTGAGGAAAGGATCGAGGGACCAGGAGGGGAAAAGAAGCCCATAGGCAGACTATCAGAGTCAACTAACCTGGACACTTGAGAGCTCCCAGATATAGTACTGGCAACCAAAGTGTATACTATAGATTGGACTTATTTTGTTTTCAATGATATTTTATTTTCAGTAGAATCAAGGGTTTTGTACATGTTCAGCAAATATTCTGAGGATCTCTCAGAAATCACAACCTAAAATTTAAAACAGGGAGAGTCCACATGTATCACCTGGTTTCTAATTTGATTACAAAGGTTTTTTAAGGAAGAAAATTATGTGAGCCCTACCTACAAACATAATAAGGAATCCTCAATTCACAATTTAATTTTTATTATAATTATCAGTTAACAACAACAACAAAAACAAAATAGTAGGTTTTCATATGCTCCTTACAACAGAGGTAACTCTTTCTCGCAGTATCCCCTCTCATTTCTTCATTCTTAACCCTTTCACCTTCTCCATCACTTTAACCTCTTCTCCACCATTATTCCCGTTTCCTTGTTTATACCACCTGCATTCTATTATTCTGTCTCCCTTAGATCTATTTTCTCCCACCACAGTGGCCTCTTCCTGTTTACTGGCTTCTGTAGGTACTCCAAGTGAAACACACAAATATAAAGGCTCAAAGCTAGGATCCATATGAAGAGAGCATGCTACATTGGCCTTCCTGAATCTCAGTATAAGTTTATTTCCCCAGTGTCATACATTTGCCTGCAAATTTCATTTTGACTTCAAGATGCACAAAATACATATACACATGAAAATACACACACACAGACACACACACACACACACACACACACACACACATATAAATTTAACTCACATTCATCAGTTTATGGACATTTATACTTGCTGTGCTTACCAGGTATCCCTGTGGTAGGATGATGAGTTCTTTAGGAATGTACCCAGGAGAGGTTTAATTGAAGTACATGCTAGATTCATTTCTTTCTTTCTGAGGAAGCTGTACATGCATTTCCACCTTGGCTATAGCACTTGTACTCCTAGTAACTGTAAGTGTTCAGTTTTCAGACATCCTCACCAATCAAACTTTGTTGTCATTTTCTTCATCTTGGCTATTTAGTGATGGAAACACTAATTCTTGTCTGGATTTTCCTGGTAGCCAGGATTGAATACTTCTAAGTTTACCTCTTAACCACTTATATTTCTTTCATTTTATAATTTTGTAGCATCTTTTGTAGCTGCAATCTGTTTTCATGGGATTTCATTTTGGTTCTTTGAAAATTCTAAATACAAACTCTTGCATTTATATATAATTACTTACTTTCCCCTGTTCTGTGACCTAGTTCTTTAGTTCATCAGCAGTTTTATTGGAAACACAAAGGTTTTTAATTTCATGGAGTCCCATCTATTAATTTTTTTTTATCATTTCCTGGATGACTATAGTCCTATTCAGTACTCAGTGTTTAGGACCATGGGCTCCTCTTCCAGAGATCCTGAGTTCAATTCCCTGCAACCACATGGTTGGTCACAACCTACAGGGCTTCTGATGCCCTCATATGCTGTGTGTAAATACAGCTCCAGTGCAGTCATACAAACAAAATAAATACATCTTAGAAAATTCTTCCAGTCAATTTCATAGGAACTTTGATTGGTAATATATTGAGTATTTGTATTGAATTTTAGTAGGATGGCCATTTACACAATGTTAGTCTTACCAATCTATGATAACGAGTGTTCTTTTAGTATCCTAAGGTTTGTTCCTGTTTCTTTCATTAGCGTTTTATCATTTTCAATCTGTATATTTTCACTTCCAGGGATCGAATTATTTCAGGTTGGCATATTATTGTTGGTAGTTTTGCTGAATTTTTTTTTTTTTGTAAAAAAGGATTCTATGTTGAATGGAATTGTTTTCTTTCTCAGGGTATTTATTTTTGGTATATTTGAAGGCTACTGACTTTGGTATATTAATTTTGTTACCTATCTTATGTTTTTTTAAATTTACGTGGACTTAAATACTTTAACCTTCCTTCTAGCCCACCACCAACTAGAGGTAGTTAGGTAGGTAGAAAGGAAAGGTTAGTAGGGCAAAAGAGGACATGGACCTGTTTAGAAATAGTGTTTTGTGTGTGTGTGTGTGTGTGTGTGTGTGTGTGTGTGTGTGTGTGTGTGTGTGTGTGTGTGAATCCAATATGCATTGTCAGGGTATCAGCAGCTTAGTCCATAGGAATCAGCAGCAGTAGCTGGATCCACTTGGAAATAGCATTCAGTAATCAGCAATTCAGTTCAATCCAGAAGAAACTGTGCAGCTCTGAAAATTGGTGAGTGGCAAGAAGCTGGTGGAAAAACCATCAGAAGTTTTTTCATGTGTTTCCCTCTTGGATGTCATGACAAATGATGGTCAGCACAGAGTGGCACGATGAATCTATTCCATACAGCGTAATTTTGACTAAGAGTTTTTAAATGTTATTTGTCTTCTCAACCAACCTATTCTTTCACTGATCTTTTGAATTGTTTGTTTGTTTTATAGTTTATTAACTTCTCCCTTGACCTTTGTCATTGTTCCCTGACTATTGCTTTTTTTTGTTGTTGTTGTTTGATTGGTTTTTTTTTTTTTTTTTTTTTTTTTTTGGTTTTCTGTTTTTTGGTTTTGGTTTTTGAGTGCTTTGAGCTATAGAATAATTTGAGAACGCTGATTCAAATGTAGGCCTTTAGAACTATAAACTTCCATTACAGAATATTCCATTGTGTACAACAGGTTTTGATTAGTTGCATTTACACTTAATTCCAAGGACACTTATATTTTATTCTTTATTGTTTTAATGGCACATTCATCATACAAGAGTATGCCATATTTTCTTCATGGGTTTGTATTTTGTATATTTTCTATATTTTTTCTAGCTGTAAAATTCTGATATCATCTCATTGTAGTGATATACAATATAGGATAATTTTTCCATGTTCCCATATTTGTAGAACCTTGTTTTGTGTACTAATTTGTAAGTTATCTGAAAGAAAGAAATATTTGCTGCTAAATGAAAGAGTATTCTTCAGCTTAAAGGTTTTCTGTGAAAATCTCTAAATGTTCTGTAGAAGTCCAGTACATCTATATAATGATAAGAGTAGAATATCAAAGACTACCTCTAATACTGTGTTGGATTAAATCTGTGGCTTTAAATGTAGTGGTATTTATTTTATGAAATTAGATGAGCCTACAGGTAAAAAAATTCCTTTTGATGAATTATTCACTTAATTTTGATGTATGACACAATGGTTTTTATCTCCCCATTTGCTTTGACATCTACTTTGTCAGGTATTAAAATATCAGTGCTTGCTTGTTTTTGTGTACCATTTGCCTGGAATACTTCTCAGCCACTTCTATCATCCTGAGAAAATATTTACCCCAGCAATGGGACTTGATTCTTTAAGAGAGCAAAAGTATTGAATTCCTTATAATATCTAATATAATCTTTATAGAAAGATAGTATTGATTTGTATAATTTTGTTATCCTCGGGAATTGTGAAGTCCTCTTTGGTTAAAAACTGTCTTAACATCAAATATACATTTCCTCTTTCTAGTCTCTTGAAAGTGTTTATTTTTCCCTTCAGGCAAAGTATTCCCTTCAGAATCCACTTTGGGGTAGGCTTAATGGTCATAAATCCCTTAGGCCTGCTTTTATCATGGAAATTTTTTCTTTGACTTCCACTGTCATAGATATTTTTGACAGGTTTATTAGTCCAGGCTGGCAGGTGTGACCTTTATGATTTCAGGACACACCATTTGCTTGAAGATTTTGATTGAGAAGTCAGCAGTTATTCCAATAAGCTTGCCTTTTTATGCAACTTATTCCTTTTCTCCTGCAGGTGCTCCGAAACACTAACTTTTTTTCATACATGCAGAATTTAAACTATACCATGAGGTTTCTTTTCTAGGTCTGTTTGGTGCTTTATGTGCCTCTTATATTTGGATGTCCTTTATCACAAATTTTCTCTTATTGTTTTATTAAAAACTATTATTAGGTCTGTGAAATGGAATGTATATCATTATTTGTATATAATTTGGAAATTTTGCCATTTCAGGTCGTTCTAAAATTCTTGAATGTTAGATTAGTACATTATATTTAGATTGTCATTAATCATGGCTGCATGAATGAAATCATTTTTTTATCTTCAAACTTTGACGGTATTTCTCCCTCTATTTTATATTCTATATTTCTCACGATCCATTCTATTGGTCAATCTTTCTGCTGAAGTTTGTACGTGTGTATTTTTTATTTGTTCTCTGGGGTTTCATATCATGTCCTCTCATTATTTTCAGCCCACCTCTCTTGCTCCTCCTTCAAGATTCACCTTCCTTTTGATATCCCTCCAAATTTCATGTTCTCTTTTTCTTATATTTTAGAGGGTTTTTAAATTTAATTTATACAAAACTTCTGGATCTGTATCTCTCAAAGCAATTTCTTCCCAACAATTCCTGTTTCTTGCTCTACTTCAGTGACAACTTATTATTTCATTACTGCTATTTCAATTATGTACACTTCAGAAAGACTCAAAAAGATATACAACCCATTGAGTCCATTTGACTTGCTCATAAATCTTTCTGCCCCTTATTCTGAGATGTTCCCTGAGCTTCAAATGTATGGAGCACTTGCTCTATAAAATGTCCCTTTCTAGAACTCTTTCTGCCTACCTCCTCCCATGATCCTTTTCTACTTTCCTGTTTTTAACAGTAATTTTAGACTATACACTCAAGTCTAACAATTCCTAAGTAGAATCAATAAATATGAATGAAAATATGTTGGTTCTATTTCTGGGTCTAAGTTATTTCATTCTGTA
>NC_046159.1:80013242-80183242 GCF_011064425.1 Rattus rattus | reverse complement strand
GCTCTGATGATGATTTCCTATTTTAGACTGGTGTCCTAGACACCAGAACTCATCCCTGTTGTTGTGACAGTTGATACTCTCTGAAGCTAGAGTCATTAACCAGGAGTTAATCCATTCTAATAATGAAGTGACAAGTGTCTGTCACATAACCACTTTCTAAAAGTCCAACTGTTTTAAAGTGTGAAGGGACACTGATATCATTGTATATATTTTTATTACTTATTTTGTGTTTAAGTAGAAAAGGAAAGAATTAAACAGTCACAGAGAGACTAGTGATTAGGACTTGGTTGGTAGAAGAGAAGTGGTAGAGAAGGCATGCCTGGGAGAAGTAATAATAGAAGCAAAGGAATAAAAGTGGACAAACATTATGAAAGTTTCTCTTAATGCTTTATAGTGATATGTCTGATATTGAGAGACTTGATAAGAGAAGGAATGGTTATAAGAATGTGTTAAAAGAAGCAAAAACAGAAGCATAAGAGGAGAAGGAGGAGGAAGAGGAAGAAGAACATCAGAAGGAGGACTGAAAAAGGAAAGGCAAGAAACATGGTAGCCTCGTTCAATGACCTAGTCCCTTATATAGATAGAGAAAAACAAGAGGTTTAATGCCAGCAGTGGAGAGACATAATAATAAAAGCATTGATTGGACACTGCTTTTCATCTCATGTTGCCTATCTACTTTGTTATCTTTCTGGTCCTTTTCTAGTGTATATTTCCTGTTGATTTGAGTTAATCCTCTTTTACAGATTCAAGGGCCACTTCTCTATGTAGTTTTCTAATAAAACGATAGCCCTTGTTTTATGAACTGGAGATTACCAGGGCAAACTGCCTAATCAGAGTTGCTGAATCTCATAGTACTGGCATAGTGTCCATCTGAAGCCTGTGCTTAGTTTGCCCAATGTAGGAATTCCCCGTTGGAATGGTAACAATGGTCCCAGTGACAAATACTGGGGAGCTATGATATAAAATAACTATTAGTACTACTTTGGTAGGTTTAATGGAAGAGATCTTTGCAGTTGACTGCCAGAGTACGACAGTTTCTATAATATGGTAGATGCTCTACTGGCTTAAGTCAGAACATCAAGTTCTGCTATGATGGCCTAGGAAGTTCACTGGCTTGATGGAAGAGAACAATTATTTATTAGATGATGGAGGAAATTTGTTTGAGTGCTGACCAAGTAGGTCCTGCAGCAGAAGCAGGAGCCCATGTTAAGACAAAATATTCTTATTCCTTCTCTTACTTGGTCCAATATGGTAATATTTTAGTTTCTTTAAATATCATACACATGATTTCTATATTTTTGTCACAGAATATTAATTGATGAATTTTACATTCTCTTATTTTTCTCTTTATTTTTGAGACATCAATTATGTTTTATTTGTTTATTTATTAAATATTTATCTTTAATCTTTTTTATAGTCCAATCATTATCTATCCCCCTCCAGGTCCATGCTTCAGGAGTTCCTTATCATATTCCTCCTCCCCATGTCTCCAAGAGGATGTCTTCACCCACTCCCACCTTACCTGAACCCACTAAGCTCTCCCACTCACTCCCTGGGGCCACAAGTTTTCTCTTACTTAGGCCAGCATAGGCAGTTTTCTGCTGTATACATGTCGAGGGCCTTGTACCAGGTACTGTATACTGCCTGGATGGTTGCTTAGTATCTAAGAGATCTTGAGAGTCTGGGTTAGTTGAGACTTCTGCTTTTCCTAGACGATCACCCTCCTCCTCAACTTCTTCAAACCTTTCCGTAATTCAACTACAGTGATCTACAACTTCAGTCCATTGATTGGGAGTAAGTATCTGCTTCTATTTCAAGTCAGCTGCCTGTTGGGCCTCTTGGCAGATAGCCATGCTAGGCTCCTGTCTGTAAGCACACCATTGCATCAGTTATAGTGTCAGGCCTTGGACCCTCCCTTAAGATGGTTCCCAAGTTGGGCTTGTCACTGGACCTCTTTTCCCTAAGTCTTTTCTCGACTTTTGTCCCTGAAGTTCTTTCAGACAGAAACAATTCTGGATCAGAGTTTTAGACTGTGAGATTGCAACTCCATCCCTCTAATTGATGCCCTGTCTTTCTACTGGAGGTAGACAATAAAAGTTGCCTTTCTCTACTGTTGGGCATCTAAGGCCCCTCCCTTAGAGTCCTGATTGTCTCTCACCTCCCAGATCTCTGGCACATTCAAGACAGTCCCCATACTAAACACCTCCCGAGGTTTAATATTTCAATTCATTCTGCGGGCTCTCAGGACTTCAATCCTGTTTCCCAGACTCAATACCTGATCACGTTCCCCTTCTCCCTTCCCCCCTCTCTCATCCATGCACCTCCCTCTGCACCCCTGTCCACATGACTGCTTTCTTCTCCCTTCCAAGTAGAATTCAAGCATCCTCACTTGAGCCTTTTGGCTTTTTTTTTTTTTCATTATTCAGACAATTTTATTTTTCTGTATCCCCCATTTCCCATTTATTTTGAGGCACTCACAATAGTATCAAATATCAGAGGAGCACAATGTAGGGGTGAGAAGTGTATGGAGGGGGAGGCAGGGATAGAGTCTGTAGCTATAATCACAGTGTTCTTGGTACCTCATGAACACTACCTTTGTTCCAAGCAGTGATTCTCAGTCTTGCTGCATGTTTAAATCAGGTGTTTTGCTCTTATTAATCTCAGGTAATTTTAATGTGAAGACAAAGCCAAAATCTACTTTAAGAGATCTGTTACTGGATTAATTATTTTCTACAATGTGACTGGTTTCTTTTGTGTCTGTCGGCCTGCCTGCATGCTTGCTTGCTCTCTTCCTTCCTTCCTTCTTTCCTTCCTTCCTTCCTTCCTTTCTTTTTCTTTCTTTTCTCCTTTCTTCTTTCTTTCTTCATTCATTTTTCATAGTGACTTCCACATCATTTTTCCCCTTTTTTTTTAAATCAAACTTTATTTGTTTTCTCCATCTTTATTAAATTGGGTATTTCTTATTTACATTTCAATTGTTATTACCTTTCCCGGTTTCCAGGCAAACATCCCTCTAACCCTTCCCCCTCCCCTTCTATATGGGTGTTCCCCTCCCCATCCTCCCCCCCCCATTGCAGCCCTCCTCCCTACAATCCTGTTCCCTGGTGGGTCAGTCCTGGCAGGACCAAGGGCTTCCCCTTCTACTGGTGCTCTTACTAGGATATTCATTGCTACCTATGAGGTCAGAGTCCAGGGTCAGTCCATGTATAGTCTTTAGGTAGTGGTTTAGTCCCTGGAAGCTCTGGTTGGTTGGCATTGTTGTACATATGGAGTCTCAAGCCCCTTCAAGCTCTTCCAGTTCTTTCTCTGATTCCTTCAACGGGGTTCCCGTTCTCAGTTCAGTGGTTTGCTGCTGGCATTCGCCTCTGTATTTGCTGTATTCTGGCTGTGTCTCTCAGGAGAGATCTACATCCATTGCCTGTCAGCCTGCATTTCTTTGCTTCATCCATCTTACCTAATTTGGCGGCTGTATATGTATGCGCCATATGTGGGGCAGGCTCTGAATGGGTGTTCCTTCAGCCTCTATTCTAAACTTTGCCTCCCTATCTTTTTTAACCTATTTGAGTTCTGTGGATTGTATTTTGAGTACTCTGAACTTTTGGGACTAATATCTACATATTAGTGAGTGTATACCATGCATGTCCTTTTGGCTCTGAGTTACCTCACTAAGGATGACATTTTCTAGATTCATCCATTTTCTAGCAAAGCTTATGTCCTCATTCTTAATACTTGAGTAATATTCCACTGTGTAAATGAACCACATTTTCTGTATCCATTTTTCCTTTGTGAGACATCTGTGCTGTTTCCAGCTTCTGGCTATCACAGACAATGCTGCTATGAACATATGCCTGTGGCATGGTGGGGCATCTTTTGGGTATATACCCAAGAGTGGAATAGCTGGGTCGTGAGGTAGATCTATTTCCAATTTTCTGAGGAACCTCCAGATTGATTTCTAGAGTGCTTATGCTAGTAGGCAATCCCACCAGCAGTGGAAGAGTATTATTCTTTCTCCATATTCTCACCAACATGTACTGTCACTTGAGTTTTTGAACTTAGCCATCCTGATTGGTGTAAGCTGGAATATCAGAATAATTGTGATTTTCATTATTTTGCTCACTAAGGACTCTGAACTTTTTTTTAAAAATGCATCTCATTCATTTGAGATTCCTCTGTTATGAATTCTCTGGTTAGTTGTATAACCCATTTTTGGGAGTTTGGATTTTTTTGGAGGTTAGCTTCTTGAGTTCTTTAAATATTTTGGATATTTAGCCCTCTATCACATGTTGGGTTAGTGAAGAATTTTTTTCCCAATCTGGAGGTTGCAGATTTGTTCTACTGACTATGTCCTTTTTTTCCTACACAATGTTTTCAGTTTCCTGAGGTCCCATCTATAAATTCTTGACCTTAGAGAATGAGGCATTGGAGTTTTGTCTAAGAAATTCTCCCCTGTGCCAATGAGTTCAAGGCTTTTTCCTACTTTCTCTTCTATTAGATTCAGTGTATCTGGTTTTATGTTGAAATCCTTGGTCTACTTGGACTTGAGCTTTGTTCAGGATGACAAGTGTGGTTCTATTTTCCACTTTCTACATACTGACCAATTAGACCAGCACCATTTACTAACGATGTCTGTTGTATATTTTTGGCTACTTTGTCAAAGATCAAGTATTCCTAAGTCTGTGGTTATATCCCTGGGTGTTCAATTCTTTTCCATTGATCAACCTGTCTGGCTGTGTACCAAGAACATACAGTTTTTATCACTACTACTCTGTAGTATTGTTTGAGGTCAGGGATGGAGATTCACCCAGACATTCTTTTATTGTTAAGAATTGCTTTTGCCATTCTGGGGATTATTTGTTTTTCCATTAAAAATTGAAAATTTCTCAATGCATGTCTTTGAAGAATTGTGTTGGAATTTTGATGGATATTGCATTGAATCTGTAGATTACTTTTGGTAGGATGGCCATTTTTACTATGTTAATTCTACCAATGCATGAGCATGGGAGTTCTCTCCATTTTAATTTCTTTCTTTAGAGACTTGATGTTTTTGTCATACTGATCTTTCACTTGTTTGGTTAAAGTTACCCCAAGATATTTTATATAAATTGTGACTATTTTGAAGAGTGTTGCTTCCCTATTTTCTTTCTCAGCCTGTTGAATGAATTTTATATCTAATTACTTTCCTGAAATTGTTTATCATTTATAAATGCTCTCTGGTAGAATTTTTGGGGTCACTTATGTATGTATGCTAAAATATCATCTGTAAATAGTGATATTTTGACTTCTTTGCCAATTTGTGTCTACTTGTTCTCCTTTTGTTGTCTTGTTGCTCTAGCTAGAATGTTGAGTACTATATTGAATAGATGGTGAGAGAATGCGCATCATTGTCTTTTTCTTTATTTTAGTGGGTCTGCTTCAAGTATCTTTCCATTTAATTTGTTATTGGCTATTGTTGGTTTGCTATATATTACTTTTATTGTGTTTAGGTATGAACCTTGAATTCTTGATCTTTCCAGGACTTTTAACATGAAGGGGCATTGTATGTTGTCGAATGGTTTCCAGCTGCTGAGGTTGTTTGGGAAGGTCTCTTCCCTCTTACCCTGAATGTAGCTGATCTCCTGGAAGGCCTTCAGACTATGGGGTTCTTAGAGGAGCAGTCAAGATGCTGATCTGCCCTGGCAGAAGGCACAGGCAGGAAGGTAATGTGAGATTATTTTACTTAGTTTTTCTCAAGAGTTCTGTGTTTGCTTATCAGCTTTATTTTATAGTTTTAAGCATTTTTGATACATCTGACTTCTTCTTGTGCTGTAGAGGCTCTTCTATACAATGCTCTAATAATTATTTTGCTATCTTCCCTCTTGTTTTTAAAAATATTTCTTCTGTGGTATTTGAAGTTTTCAATCTGTGCCATTATGAACTCATCTAGGGGTTGGTTAAGTTTTATATAAAAACCTTATGATTTTACAATTTGGATGTGAATTTTTATACTTGGGCTGGTGATAGTTTTATTCATTATTTCATCCTTTTGGTTCTTTTAATTTTCTTCTGATCCAACTTCCAATTATGCTTTTAAATGTTTAAAATTATTTATTATGATGGTTTCATACACACACACACACACACACACACATACACACACACACACACACACACACTCACACCCCTAAATATAGCCAGTTGAGTCCATTTAATGTTACTTGTATATATGTTTTCAGGACCGGTTATTTGGCCCTGGCTAACCAATTGACATACTCTTCCCTCATCTCTAATGCCAGCTTTACCCAACTGCCCATACTTCTGTGTGTAGGGTTGTGCCCTTGGTGGCTTTTTCCTACCCATTTTGGCATGTGTGCTGGTATTACTTTTGTTCAGCTCATGTTTGTATAGTCATGTTAGTCAAAAGTTCACTGGCATACCTACTCATATTTCTAAAAGACCCAATCTCAGAGCCAACTACCTGATTCTCTGGCTTTCAAAACCTTTTTTCCCTTCTTCTGCAATGTTCAAGGAGGTTTAGATGCAGATATGTGTCATAGATATATCCATTGGAACTAGGCTCTACAATTCTGAACTTTGAATGCATGTGGTTGTCTTCAGTGGTTTCCATGTGTTACAAAGAGAAATTTGAAAGAGGGGTGTACCATAAGAATGAATAAGAAAAGAGGCAATTTATATGAAGGAGAACAATGTAGGTTTAGATTTTTAAAACCTACTTTTAATAAGGGTTCTCAAATGCTTTGAGCCCTCTTCTAGCCCATCATCCAAAGGTAGGGAGAAAAGATGGTAAGTAAGACAAGGGGATGTGGACCTGTTCAGAACTAGTTCTTTGGGGGCAATTCCAATCTCAGTTGTCTGGATACCAGCAGCCATGTTCAGTAGTATCAGGATAGAAAACATGCAACAGTCAGTCCTCCACCAAATCAGCACCAGTCAGAAGGAGAGACCAGAATCAGCTGGACTGCCAGGAGAAATTCTCTGCCATGCCTCTCTCAAAGACCAGCAAAGGCAAATATGTGAAACCAACGAAGCTTTTAAAGCTAGCTATGCAAGTGAGCTGTTGCGGTCTGTTGAGTTCTATTTATACTCTCTCTAAACATCATGAGTCCTCCAACAGAACTTGCCTCAGCAAAACACCATGTGAGTCTATCTTAACAAAGCAGTGCATGAGTTTGTAACACTTGACATATCCAGAAATTTGCATTTCAGAACAGAGAGCTGTGTATGAGAGTGTTAGAGTAAAACATAGAAAAGGGGAAATATTGTAATTAAGCTAAAATTAAAATTTCAAAGATAAAAAATTATATTAGGGGATTAATATGAGGAATAAAACAATTTAATGACTTAATACCACACCTTATATTCTAGAATATTTTCTTTCTTTTCTTTGCTGTTTCTCTTTTCTTTTCCTCCTCTGGTTAATTTCAAGGTTTCTTCTTTCTGTAATTGATTTTTTTTAATGAAACTGATTTTTAAAGATTTTGAGCACGTTATTTTCACCTGAACATTGTATTAACTATGTACAGAGTTTCTAATCATTCTTTTCACTATTTCCATTCCTGTGTCAAATTTCCTACTATGTCTACTATTTTCTACATTTTACTTAATTTTCCATTATTATATTGTTATAATTCACTGAAAATTTTTCTGAATTATTTTTAAGTTATTCAACATATCTTCTTTTTATGTGGCAAATTACTGTTTCTCTCATTTTCTTTGGGTAATGTCACAATTGTTTCATTCTTTATAATGCCATGCCTTCCATTTTAGACTGATTATTTGAGGAGACCTTTTTCTTGTTGACATAGTATTCTATATTATGGATGTGCCTTAGCTATTTATCCTGTGGGTGTTCTAGATGGATCAACTTTGGTCATCCTGGATGATCAGATCTTGTGGTTGGTTATATCATTAACTTGAACATTAAATTTACATGGATATCCAATCTGGAAAAGTAAAGGTTTAGGTCCTTGCAGACCTGTATAGCCTGGTAATTTAATTAGATTCTGGTTATAGGATAGATTCACTGGTCATGCACTTCTGATATTTTATATCGACTACTTGACAGAAATCCAGGATGTGCTCAAAGTTTAGGCAAAATTGTTTCTTGGGAACAATTTTTTCAAAAGCTATAGTTCTTGATGAATGTATAACTGAGCCACTGAGTAGTAATTTGGTTGAGCAGATCTGTGATTTTTCTCTATACAGTCAACCTAACATCAGTGCAAAAAGGTAGATACTTCTCTAGGTTGGACAGGGCATTTGATAGAATCAAACCATTGATTTATTACTTATATAAGGAAAGTATAACCCTTAGACTTTTATCAAATGGATGAAAGTTGACATTTACGTGCTATACGGTATCCATGAGGTTAAGATACAAGTGTGCACATGTCCACTAACTCACATAGATTCAAGATAAGTTGAAGGTAGCAGCTTTTTGTGGAAGATAGTACATGAAGTTCTTCGAGAAAGTAATAAAATGAGAAATGTATTTTATTGAGTACCATAGCTTCAGGAGTTAAGAAACACCAAAATTTCCACAGGGTGATAATGGTAAATTCTGCTAATTTTGATCTGTTTTACACTATGGGGTTTAATTATTCTTAGAGCTAGTCATTCCCAGAAAATCACTCAAGTGAGATTCTTAGAAAGAAATAAGAATGCTATTCAAGAAAAATGACTAGTTGCATTTTTTTCTCTTCTCCTCCCCCCCTCAATCCTGCAATGGAAACAATGATCCAGGGAAATCAATTCTGTCTGTTGTTTTGTCGATTTAGGAAATAAGGGGAGCTGATACCATCCCACAGTTCCCTGCACCCAAATCCCGTGGGGAAGAGAGCTGACTACCCAGGAGTGCAGACGTCCTGAGACCGCAGTACAGACTCACACTTCTGCACACCTCTGCTCACATCCCTGGTCTGAGGGGAAAGTACACAGTACCTCTGGACACAGGAATATAGGAACAGTCAGCCTTTAGAAACTTCAGTTCTGGTCTACAACCAGGACCGAACTGAATAGGCCAAAGAGCTCCCTGCAACCAAATCTTGTGGGGGAGAGAGCTTGACCCTAAGATGTGGACATTCCTGAGAAGTCAGAGGAGACTACCCTCTGCGCACAGTCCAGACCCAAGAGGGAATCGCTTAGTGCCAATTGTGCTCCCTGGGAGCAAGGACCTAGGAGCAATCAGGGGCAGGACCCTTTGATTCCTGCCCACACCTAGAGCTGAAAGACAGTCTCCAGGTAGTGCCTACACACCTGAAATAAGAGCACCTGTTCTCAGAAAAGGCTGAAAGAAAACAGGAAAACAGTTCTACAGGAGTGCTGACACAGAGGCCTAAAGGAGGGTCAAGCCACTCTCAGAAACAGCAAGACAAGCAAACACCAGAGAGACCCCAATTGCTAGAGGCAAGAATAGGACCTTAAGCAACAGAAACCAAGACCACTTGGCATCACCCAGTTCTCCAACTGAAGAAAATATTGGATATCCAAACACACCAGAAAAGCAAGATTTAGATTTAAAAATCACATTTTTTTTGATAATGATGAAGGACTTTAAGATGTACTGAAGGGGAAGCCCTGGGTCCTGCTAAGACTGAACCCCTAGAGAACTAGACTGTTGGGGAGAGGGCAGCAATGGGGGAGGGTGGGGGGGAACACCCATAAAGAAGGGGAGGGGAGGGGGGATGTTTGCCCGGAAACCGGAAAGGAATAACATTCAAATGTATATAAAAATACTCAGTTAATAATAAAAAAAAAAAAAAAAAAAAAAAAAAAAGGAACAAGAATACAAATTAGGAGGGATAATGGAGGCAAAATTTAGAACAGAGACTGAAGGAACGCCCATTCAGAGCCTGCCCCACATGTGGCCCATACATTTACAGCCACCAAACTCGATAAGATAGATGAAGCAAAGAAGTGCAGGCTGACAGAAACCGGATGTAGATCTCTCCTGAGAGACACAACCAGAATATGGCAAATACACAGGCGAATGCCAGCAGCAAACCATTGAACTGAGAATAGGACCCCCGTTGAAGGATCAGAAAAAGGACTGAAAGAGCTGAAGGGGCTCGAGACCCCATATGAACAACAGTGCCAACCAACCAGAGCTTCCAGGGACTAAGCCACTACCCAAAGACCATACATGGACTGATTCTTGGCTCCAAATTCATAAGTAGTGATGAATAGCCTAGTAGGAACACCAGTGGAAGGGGAAGCCCTTGGTCCTGCCAAGGCTGTACCCCCAGTGAGCGGGATTGTTGGGGGAGGATGGTAATGGGGGGATGGATGGGGAGAGGAATACCCATATTGAAGGGGGTGGGGAAGGGTTAGGGGATGTTGGCTGAAACGGGAAAGGAAATAACATTTGAAATGAAAATAAGAAATACCCAATTCAATAAAGATGAAAAAAAGAAAAAAAAAAATAAATGAGCCAGGCAAGGAAAACAAAAAAAAAAAAAAAAAAAAAAAGATGTACATAAAGAACTCCCTTAAAGAAATGCAGGAAAACAAAATAAACAAGTAGAAGCCTTTAGAGAGGAAACACAAAAATCCCTGAAAGAATTACAGGAAAACACAACCAAATATGTGAAATGGAAATAGAAACAATAAAGAAAGCATAACGGGAGACAACCCTGGATATAGAAAACCTAAGGAAGAGACAAGAAGCCTTAGATTTAAGCATCACCAACAGAACACAAGAGATAAAAGAGAGGATCTCAGGGGCAGAAGATACCAGAGAAAACATTGGCACAACTGTCAAAGATAATGTAAAACACAAAAAGTTCCTGGGACAAAACATCTAGGAAACCCAGGACACAATGAGAAGATCAAACCTAAGGATAATAGGTATAGAAGAAAGTGAAGACTCCCAACTTAAAGGGCCGGTAAATATATTCAACAAAATTATAGAAGAAAACTTCCCCAATCTAAAGAAAGAGATGCCCATAAACATACAAGAAGCCTACAGAACTCCAAATAGATTGGACCAGAAGAGAAATTCCTCCTGTCACATAATAGCTAAAACACCAAATGCACAAACAAAGAAAGAATATTAAAAGCAGTGAGGGAAAAAGGTAAAGCGACATATGAAGGCAGACCTATAACAATAACACCAGACTTCTGCTCAGATACAATGAAAGCCAGAAGACCCTGGACAGATGTCATACAGACCCTAAGAGAACACAAATACCACCCCAAGTTACTGTATCCAGCAAAACTCTCAATTAATATAAATGGAGAAAACAAGATATTCCATAACAAACCAAATTTACACAATATCTTTCTACAAATCCAGGCTTACAAAGGATAATAGATGGAAAACTCCAACACAAGGAGATAAACTATCCCATACAGAAAGCAAGAATATAATTACCTTGCAATGAAACCAAAAAAGAGACACAAAAACATAATTCTACCTCTAACAACGAAATAACAGGAAGCGACAATCAGTATTCCTTAATATCTGTCAATAACAATGGACTCAATTCCCCAATAAAAAGACATAGAATAACAAACTGGATAGTTAAAGAGGACCCAGCATTTTGCTGTATGTAGGAAACACATCTTAGAGACAAAGACAGACACTACCTCAGAGTAAATGGCTGGAAAACAACTTTCCAAGCAAATGGCTGGAAGAAACAAGATGCAGTTGCCATTCTTATATCAAATAAAATTGACTTTCAATCAAAAGTTATTAAAAAAGATAAGGAAGGACACTTCATATTCATCAAAGGAAAAATACACCAAGATAAACTCTCAATCCTAAATATCTATGCTCCAAATGCAAGGGCACCTACATTCATAAAAGAAACTTACTAAAGCTCAAAGAACACATTGCACCTCACATGATAATATTTGGAGATTTCAACACTCCACTCTCATCAAAGGACAGATCATGGAAACTGAAATTAAACAGAGACATATAGAAACTAACCGAAGGTATGAACCAAATGGATTTAACAGATATTTAGAGAACATTCCATCCTAAAACAAAAGGATATACCTTCTACCCAGCACCTCATGGTACCCTCTCCAAAATTAACCATATAACCAGTCACAAAACAGGCCTCAACAGATACAGGAAGATAGAAATAATCCTATGCATCCTATGAGATCACCACAAACTAAGACTGGTCTTCAATAACAACAATAATGACAGAAAGCCCATATATACATGGAAGTTGAACAATGCTCTACTCAATGACAACTTGGTCAAAGAAGAAATAAAGGAAGAAATCAAAGACTTCTTAGAATTTAATGAAAATGATCATTTCATTAGATGCTGAGAAAGTATTTGACACAATTCAATACAACTTCATGATAAAAGTCCTGGAAATATCAGGAATTCAAGGTCCATATATAAATATAGTAAAAATAATATACAGCAAACGCCTAGATAACATCAAACTATTGGAGAGAATCTTGAAGCAATCCCACTAAAATCAGGGACTAGACAAAGCTGCCCACTCTCTCCCTACTTATTCAATATAGAATACTTACTTCAATACTTGAAGTCCTAGCCAGAGCAATTAGACAACAAAAGGAGATCAAAGGGATACAAATTGGAAGGAAGGAAATCAAAATATCACTATTTGCAAATGATATGATAGTGTACTTAAGTGACCCCAAAAGTTCCAGCCGAGAAATACTTAACGTGATAAATAACTTCAGCAAAGTGTTGGGGTATAAAATTAACTCAAATAAATCATTAGCCTTCCTCTACTCAAAGAATAAACAGGATTAGAAAGAAATTAGGAAAATGATACCCTTCACAATATTCCCAAATAATATAAAATATCTTGGTGTGTCTTTAACAAGCAAGTGCAAGATCTGTATGACAGGAACTTCAAGTCACTGAAGACAGAAGTTGAGGAAGATCTCAGAAGATGGAAAGATCTCCCATGCTCACAGATTGGCAGGATTAATATAGTTAAAATGGTCATTGTGCCAAAAGCATTCTACAGATTCAATGCAATCCCCATCAAAATTCCTACTCAATTCTTTATAGAGATAGAAAGAAAAATTTGCTAATTTATTTGGAATAACACAAAGCACAGGATAGCAAAAAAATATACTCAATAATAAAAGAACTTCTGGGGGAAATATCATCCCTGACTCCAAGCAGAGCAATAGCCATAAAAACTGTATGGTATTGGTACAGAGAAAGGCAGATAGATCAGTGGAACAGAATTGAAGCCCAGAGATAAACCCACACACCTACAGTCACTTGATCTTTGACAAAGGAGCTAAATCCATCCAATGGAAGAAAGATAGTTTTTTCAACAAAAGGTGTTGGTTCAACTGGAGGTCAGCATAAAGAAAAATGCAAATCGATCCATTCTTATCACTCTGTACAAAGCCTAAATTCAAGTGGATCAAGGACCTCCACATCAAACCAGATACACTCAGACTAATAGAAGAAAAAGTGGGGAAGAGTCTCGAAGACATGGTCACTGGGGAAAATTTCCTGAACACCAATGGCTTATGCTTTAAGATCAAGAATTGACAAATGGGACCTCATAAAACTGGAAAACTTCTGTAAGCAATGGACACTGTTGTTAGGAAAAAACAGCAACCAACAGATGGGGCAAAGATCTTTACCATTTCTACATCTGATAGAGGACTTATATCCAAAATATACAAAGAACTCATGAAGTTAGACCGCAGGGAGACAAATAACCCTATTAATAAATGGGGTTCAGAGCTAAATAAAGAATTCACAGCTGAGGAATACCGAATGGCTCAGAAACACCTAAAGAAATGTTCAACATCTTTAGTTATAAGGGAAATGCAAATCAAAACAACCCTGAGATTCCACCTCACACCAGTGAGAATTGCTAAGATCAAAAACTCCAGCGACAGCAGATGCTGGCGAGGATGTGGAGAAAGAGGAACACTCCTCCATTGTTGGTGGGATTGCAGACTGGTACAACCATTCTGGAAATCAGTCTGGAGGTTCCTCAGAAAATTGGACATTGAACTACCTGAGGATCCAGCTATACCTCTCTTGGGCATATACCCAAAAGATGCCCCAACATATAAAAAAGATATGTGCCCCACTATGTTCATAGCAGCCTTATTTTTAATAGCCAGATGCTGGAAAGAACCCAGATGCCCTTCAACAGAGGAATGGATACAGAAAATGTGGTACACCTACACAATGGAATATTACTCAGCTATCAAAAACAATGACTTTATGAAATTCATAAGAAAATGGAATGAACTAGAAAATATCATCCTGTGTGAGGTAACCCAATCACAGAAAAACACACTTGGTATACAGTTATTGATAAGTGAGTATTAGCCCAAAACTCGAATTACCCAAGATGCAATCCATAGATCACTGGAAGCTCAAGAAGAAGAATGAGCTAAATGCAAATGCCCCCACTCCTTCTTAAAAGGGGAAAAATATCCATAAGAGGGGATGGGATATAGAAGCAAAGTTTAGAGCAGTGATTGAAGGAACATCCATTCAGAGCCTGCCCCACATGTGGCCCATATATATACAGCCACCAAAACTAGATAAGATTGATGAAGCTAGAAAATGCATGCTGATAGGGACCATATATAGATGTCTCCTGAGAGACACATCCAGATCATGTCCAATACAAAGGTCAATACTAGCAGCAAACCAGTGAACTGAGAACAGAACCCCCTTCGGGGGAATTAAAGGAAGGATTGAAAGAGTTGAAGGAGCTTGCAACCCCATAAGAATAACAATGTCAACCAACTGGAGCTTCCAGGGACTAAACCACTACCAAAAAACTATACACGGACTGATCCAGGGCTCTAACTGCATGTATAGCAGAGAATAGCCTTGTTGGGGCACCAGTGGAAGGCAAAGCCCTTGGTCCTGCCAAGGTTGCACCCCTAGTCCAAGGGAATATGGGCTGGTCTGTAAGGGGGTGGATGGGCGGAGTAATATTTAGGGAAGGAGAGGGGTTGGGAGTCTTATGGACAGGTAACCGGGAAAGGGAATAACATTTGAAATGTAAGTAAAGAAATAAATCTAATAAAAAAAAAAGAAAAGAAGGAAGGTGAAACTCTTGAAACAAAATCAGTTTTCTTAATGTTCTAATGCTTTTCCATTTCTTGCAGAACAAATGGGTATTTCAGGCTTGCTTCCAAATATGAATATTGATTGAAAGGTTCACATTTGTAGATAGATCTGTGAAGTTTCTGTACAGGTAGACGAGGAAATGAAGCTTGAATCTTCATATTTAATCATCTTTCGACAGGGAAATTACTTGAGAATGATCTTATATGAATTTAAGTGGACTGTTATGCTAGATTTTGTTGTTTGTAGAAACTGCATAGAGAAATGGTGCCACATTACCTGTTCTATTACATGATCAAAAAATGGCGCTTGTGGGTGAGATGACAGATTCAACGCTTAATTTTAGTGAGGGTTGAATGCAGTAAAAAAAAGAACTATGATAATTACTTACTGGTCTGAGTTCTACCTATAGACTCCATGACCAGAGTTTTCTGTATGTGCCACACATTTTTTCCTACAAACAGATCCTTAACTCTTAATAAGAACATTTTTTCCTAATACAAACATACATATATTAAATTTTCCTGACAAATATTTTGGTACTACTTTTTCTTAACCTTATTGACAATATAAATGAAATGTAAAAGGTCTTTTATGGCAAATTAATTATGACATTGATGATAAATTATTGGGGCAAATAGTATCTGCATCCCAATACCAACAGACATATCATTCATATTGAGGACATTCCTCATAGAAGAGTCTATCAGACAAAACAAAACAAATCATGAGAAGGAAAATTAAAAGTAAAATGTGCATCGTGGCAATAGATGGGTTAAATAACTCCTGCCATTATCACCCAACAGCAAAGCTGCACAAAGAAGACACAACTCTGCACCAGCTTTACACATGGAAATCAAACGCAGTGAGACATGCAAAATATTACACAAATTTAATTTTACTACTTTAAAAGATAATTGCCGCATAGAGAAAAACAAATAAATAGATGAATGTAATAAGTAATTCAGTATATGCACAGAATATTTAGTAAAATGAATGAAAACTTTTTTCTATGCTGAAAAGAGTCATCAGGAAAATTAAATACATTTTTTTCTTTATTAACAGGTATAAAGCATACATGGGGCTCCTGCCCACTTCCATGTCTGAGTTCACAGGCTCCTTCTCTCTAGAATCAGTTCAAGACTTGAGCCATATGTGCAGCAGTACTGTTGTGTCTAGAACACACGGTTTGGAGTCGTGCATCCATTCTGTTACCTTGCCATTTAGGGGTAAGTGCTTCAAAGTTTCAATGGCTGAAAATTGTCTAGTTGTAGGTCTTTAGGTTATTTCTATTTTTGTTTAAAAGAAGAAGCTTCTCTTTGAGTAAGAAACTGATCTATGGGTATAGCCATATGTCACTAGTGATCACTTTCTAGTTCTGTTCCTTTTGCAGAAAAATATCAGTAAGTTTATACCTAGGACCCATTACCTATATAGTCTTGGCCACACATTACCAGTGTCAGCTAAGGGCTTCATCTCATAGAGTGTTCTTAATATAATTAAAAAGTGGTGGGATACTTTCATGGTATTTGTGTCAGTACTGCATCAGTACATCTTTCAGACAGATTACTGTTGTATGCCATATCATTTATTGCTGAGAGATGATTACTTTTATCCTCTTGTAATATGTAAAATATTCCAGTAGCATGAATACTAGTCAGTAGGGATGAAGCTTCTAGGTAAGCAGAATCTTGACTTATCTATGTTTAATGTCATGTGCAAGTATTGCTTTTAACAATAGGACTTTACCATCATGTTGTGGAGAAATACTAATGCCTTTAGCAATAGCTTCTAATTTAGGAGAGTCCCATGGGACCCTTTTGATCAATTACTCAACAATATGTAACACCTTACTGGCACTAGATATTTTACTTCATGGCATAAACTGTGTAGTTTGGACCATGTCTCTCTATTACTTTTAGGGACACCATATTTATATTTATACGACACCATTTAGATTTGTTACATATATATATATATGTATATATATATATATATATATATATATATATATATATATATTATGTAGTTCCTAGAGTACTTTCCCATATGGTCCTCCCAGTGGTCTTGAATGTGCATACCATGGTAAATGGGATAAATTTAGAGCAGTTCTAAACTTAATAGCACTGTAAGGGTACTTAATTTCTCAAAAATTATTCAAGATAGTACTGAAAATCTTGAGCAGATCAGACAATTGAAGCGGAAGAAAGGACAAAGAGAAATGTCAAAGGTCTTTATGATAGTACTAAAAAAGACTTTCAATGTGCATTTAATATGTATTTCCATGTGGTAAAAAAAGTACTGAATAGCTGTAATATGTTATTCCTCATCGGTATTTGTTCTCTTTAGAACTTTGTTTTCCATTTCATAATTAACTTTTATTGAGTGTTTGTTTAGCCTGTAAAAAATTCTTTAGGTAGACAACAAATGTTGATGTGGGGTAAAGGGAATCCTTATTCACTGGAGATGAGAGTATGAACTGTTACATCCACTAACTAAATCAGTATGAACATTTCTCACAACTATTCTATAAGTACTTCCCTGTATCCTAGATATACTACTCCTGGGCATATAACCAATGAACTTTCTATCCTATTACAGAGAATGCCTCTTCTATGTGCATTGTTGCTGGGAGCACAATAGAATTTTGTTTAGCTGTAAAAATACGGAATTAGGAGAAAATGGATATAACTGAAAATGATTTTTCAATTTAGATAACCCAGGATCAGAAAGAAAAATAGTATACGTTCTCTTGTACATGACCATTTTTCTTCTATGTTTATATGTCTGTGTTTATGTATGAGTAAATGTACATAGAGACTAGAAGATAAGGAGAAAACTCACGTTAGAAATGTTTTAAAGGAGAGGGGTAAGTGTGACTATTAGAAAACATTTGATATAATAATAAATGGGGAGCACTGAGTGTGTGTACATTTAAATGAAGATGGAGAGCATAGAAATAAGGGACTTAAGGAACTGGGAGGAGGGTAAAGTAAAGTTAATATATAGGATAGTGCTAGAAGTTAACCTAACTTGAAAATTGATTTAAAATAATGGATATTGCTAGAAGTAATCAACAGATTAACTGAAATCCCAAATGCATTATTCATGGAACTGTAAGGCAATAATGACAAAAAGTCATAAACTCCATATGAAAGCATTAAACAGAAGGAACATAATGCAGGAATCATTAATCTTGACCTCAAATTATGCTATAGAGCCATAGAGTCAAAGACAACATGGTACTTGCAAAGAATAAAACATTTAAAGCAGTTAAAGAGAATAGAGGACATACAACTAAGACCACATATCTATGACCCCTGAATATTTATTAAAGTGTTAAACACACACACACACACACACACACATATACACACACACAGAGAGAGAGAGACAGACAGACAGACAGAGAAAGACACACAGAGACAGACAGACAGAGAGACACATACATACATACATACAGAACCATTAAACAAATGGTGCTGTCAAATCTTGATTTCAAATTAAAAAACACAAGACAGTAGATCCACATTTTTTACCCTGAAAATAAATAATTGCAAAATCAAAAAAGGATTTTCTATTAAAAAATTGAATGCTGAAATTTATAAACAGATATAATGCTGCAATATTTAGGCACAAGCAAGACCTTTCTAAGTAAGATTTTAATAGCCTAGGAATCAGTGTCAAAATTGACATTCTGTAAAATTAAGAACCTTCATCAATGCAAAGGAAACCATCAGCAGAGTGAATGACAGTTATAGACTTGGAGAAAATCTCATAGCCAGCCATCTGGGAAGACATTAAGGCTTAGAATACAAAATACTGCCAACATTCTTCTTTAAAAATTAAAAAAAAATATATCAAAACACTAAACTTCCTTAATTTTTTTAAAGGAAGCACAAATATCCACTAAATGTTTTTAAAATTGTTCAACATCCTTAGATTTTAACCTTAGTAATAAAAACTAAAATTAAATTGGGATTTTGTCTGATGACAAATCACAGTAGCTATAATAACAAAGATAAATGCCAACCATTGCTGAGGAGAATATTTGAGAAAAAGCACTCTTAACCACTTCTGTGGGATTGTAAACCTTTACACCCAATACAGCAGCAGGATGAGGAGGAGGAGGAGGACGAGGAGGAGGAGGAGAAGGAGGAGGAGGAGGAGGAGGAGGAGGAGGAGGAGGAGAAGGAGGAGGAGAAGAAGAAGAAGAACAACAACAAGAAGAAGAACAAGAAGAAGAAGAACAAGAAGAAGAAGAAGAAGAAGAAGAAGAAGAAGAAGAAGAAGAAGAAGAAGAAGAAGAAGAAGAAGAAGAAGAAGAAGAAGAAGAAGAAGAAGAAGAAGAAGAAGAAGAAGAAGAAAAGAAGGAGAAGAAAAGAAAAGAAAAGAAAAGAAAAGAGGAAGAAATTGTTGTCAAATCCATGCAATAGTTACAAACTGTTCTTACAGGATTACAGCATACTTAGAGATAAATGAAAGGTTACATGACAGTTTATAGGTGATTTTGCTTAACCACAAGAGTTCTATACATTTATCACTTTATTTGCAAAAGAAAACCAGTCATTTCTAGGCTGGCATACACAGAAGTTCTTGAATGCATTGTCATTTCAGATGTAATACTTCTTGCTAAATTAGTCTTCCTACAATTTTAGTGGTGCACACAACAAAAAACAGCCATTCATTTTGTTCTGAATTCAAGGTATTCCAGCATGCCTTTAAACAAGTGAATAGTTTTATAGAAAGAAATCATTCCTCTCCAGACTAACATTATGAAGGATTTGGAGTTGTCATTCATTTTTAAAAACACGTTAGTAACAAATCTTCAAAATTAACACAGTAGGCTTAAGAAATTTTTCTGGAGGTCCTACATTTTTTCAAAAATGAAATAAACAATTGCAATCTATTTATGGTTATCACGTCTATGCTTATTTTCATGATTGTAAAAGTAACATATACTTGGAATAAAGGCTGTTATCCATGGATTCAGAACCTGAAGACAGACCACAAATTTAAGGACTGCCTGGGAGATACAGAGGAATTTTTATCTTTAAAACTGTAAGAAATAAGGAGAAGAAAAATAAACTTTGAAATAGTTTTCTGAAATATAGTTTTAACTTACTGAGTTGCATAAATGAAAGAAATCCTCATAACTTTAGCTGTTTTTTTTTCAGTGTACATGGAGTAAAATGTGATGGATCATAGAGGTTTACAGGTTTACATTGTAAAATGAATAAATCAAGCTAATTTGCATAACTATCACCCAATACACCTCTTTTTTGTGTTGAAAACATTTAAAATACTCTCTTCTTGCTATTTTAAGGTATACATTATCATTAATTATACTCAGACGCTGTACAAAATAAATCTAAAACTCATTGCTCTTTTCTAACTGAAACTTTGTACTCTTAAGAAAATCATTTTGTTTCAATTCCAAACTTCCCTAGCATCTGCTACCTTTCTATTTTATCCCTCCATAAGTTTGCTTTTTCATATATAAGTGTATACAATGATTGGGTTATAATATATCCTAAACCCCATACTTCAAGTGTTGATGAAAACCCTAATAGATCTGATATTTAAGAAGTGACTGTCAGGGCAGATGATGTAAAGTTAAGAATATATATTGCCTTTGTATATGACCTGAGTTCATTTCATAGCATTTATGTCTGCTAACTCCAAATGGCTAGTAACAGGTGCTCTACGGTATGGTGGGTTTTACAAAGATGATCTGCAAAGGCTCCTAGGAAGTAGCACTATTATCAGAGGTGTCCTAGTTGGAATAGATGTTGCTGTGAATTGCCCTGGTGCTGTTTGTATTTTGATATTAATGAAGTTTCCTCCAGAATGGCTGCCCTTACAAGGAGTGGATCAAGTACTCACAAGATTTCATGTGAAACTTCTCCTAATTTTAAGTGGTCAAATGGACGTGTATAGCACTGGAGGTAGGGAAACTGGGGGTATCCACTAGAAAGTTCCAGATGCCAGGGACCTAAGAGATTCCCAGGACCCAACAGGGAGCACATAACTTGAAACACCCAACAAAGAGTATCCATAGCCAGTGGATAGGCACAGCCCCCAGTTGAGGCCACCCACCCACCTCAGAAATATTTACCCAGAATTCCTCCTGTCAAAAGGAAATGCAGGGACAAAGATTGGAACAGGGACTTAAGGAAAGACTATTCAGAGACTGCCCCACCTAGGAATCTATCCAATCTGCAAACACCAAACCCAGACATTGTGCTGATGCCAAGAAGAGCTTGCTGATAGGAGCCTGGTACAGCTGTCCCCTGAGAGGCTCTACCAGAGCCTGACCAATACAGATGCAGATTCATGCCTCCAAACATCAGACTGAGCACTGGGAACACAATGGGGAAGTTAGAGCAAGGACTGAAGGAGCTGAAGGTCTTTGCCATCCCTTAGGAAGAACAACAATATCAACCAGCCAGAACCCTGAAACTCTCAGGGACTAAACCACTAACCAAAGAATACACATGGGGGATCTATGGCTCCAGTTGGATATATAGCAGAGGATGGCCTTATCAGGCATCACTGGGAGGGGAGTCCCTTGGTCCTTTAGTGGCATCATGACATAGGGTAGGGGAACAGCTAGAGTGCTGAGGCAGGAGTGGGTGAGTGGGTGGGAAAGCACCTTTATAGAGGCAGTGGGAGGGAGAGGAGATAGAGTGCTTGTAGAAGGGAAACTAAGAAGTGGGATAACATTTGAAATGTAAATAAATAAAATAACCAATAAAAAATGAAAAAAAAAAAAGGCTAGAGCCTGTGATTGGGCAGTGGAAGGGAAAGGTAGGGCTGAAGGTTTCAGGGTGGGAGAGAGGAAGGAGGAGAAACAGACAATGAGATGGAAGAGAGGAAGAAGGAGGAATAGGAGGAGGAAGGAAGATAGAAGTAGCCTTAAAGGAGCAGTGAGTAACAATGGATCTCATAGCTGGGGAATAGAGTAGTATTGTGGTATATTTGCCCAATCTAAATGTGCAGCTTAAAAATATTATAACTGAGATGTGTGTTCTCTGCAAGGGCTTACTGGGGTTGGAGATTTACTACAATTTGATGTGGCCTTATTGGAGGAAGTGTGTCACTAGGGGTGGTCTTTGAAGCTCAATTCAGGCCTAATGGCTTACTCCTTGTTCCTGCTGACTGTTGATTCAAATGCAGAACACTTTCTCTAGCACCTTGCTTGCCACCCTACCACCAACCTTAAGCCAGCCCCAATTCAATGTTTTCCTTTATAACTATTGTTATGCTGTTTATTGTTTTGGTCCAGTATGTTCTCACTATGTTCCCTTTCCTCTCTTTTGGAATGTGTATATCCTGTGCTATTTTACACTGGAAGTATGTGGTCTGTTTTTTGTTTTTTGTTTTTTGTTGTTTTGTTTTGTTTTGCTTGTTTTGTTTTGTTTTTTTTTAATAGGGAATTAAAGGTTAAAGTTTCCCATGAGTCTCAGAAGACACTTTGGACTTTGAACTTTTAAACAATATTAAGACTGTAATAAATTATGGGAACTTTTGATGCTGGACTAAATACATTTTGTGTAATGATACCTCTATAACCCCACTGGAGCCAGGGAATAAAATGTGCTGGTTTGAATGAAAATGGCCCTTATAGGTTCATAGGGAGTGGCATTATTAGGGGTGTGGCCGTGTTGGAGGAAGTGAGTCATTGTGGTTGAGATTTGAAGTTTTAGAAGCTTAAGTCAGGATCAGTGGCTTATTCTCTCTTGCTGCCTGCTGATAGAGATATAGAACTCTTGGCTTCTCTCTAGCACACGTCTGCCTGGATGTTACCATGCTTACTGCCTTGATGGTAAAGGATAAGCCCAAATTTGGATTGTAAGTCAACCCAAATTTAATCTTTTTGTTTACAGGAAATGCTATGGTCTTCACAGCAATAGAGACCTTAAGACAAAAGGAAACCCTAAGGTGCAAGGAATCTATACCGATACCCAACTCTCAATGTTGTGGGTGCTTACACATTCACACAGAACCACACATAAACAAGTTTATTTTGAGAAGTTTTGTGGTCTATTGTCTACTTCTTTCAATACATACTCTGAGCAACTTTTAAAGAATGGGTTATCTGGGATGGGTTATCATAACCAGTTTTTTTTCTTTTTCTTTTCTTTCTTTTTTTTTTTGTTTTCAAAATACCAACAACTTATCTGTTTATACAACTACTAAAAGAAACTTAGGATTCCTGTTGTTGAGAAACCTCAGCCATATAAAGTGTGTATATATATATATATATATATATATATATATATATATATATATGCTTTGAAGAGGACACAGGTTCAACTTCCTGCACCATTAGATGATCCCTAACCACCTGTAACTATAGTTACAGTTGATCCAATGCCCTCAGTTTACCTCAATGGGTCACAAGCACACACATGGTATACATACACAAATTCAGATAGAATATTCACATGTAAAATAAAATGAATAAAGTTTTTTTCTTTTCTTAAGAAAACAGGATTCAAAACAAACAAAAGTATATCTTGATGAATTGGATGTTTTCTTCTTGGAGTAGAATGTCACAATGCATGTTGTCTAATTGGTAATTTATTTAATTTTGCTCATATAAACTTTTTACATAGTAGAGACTAACCTGGGATTCTTGGTTCTTTTTCCTCTATTTCCAAATCCTGAAACTACAAGTAGATGTCAGTTTGTCCTTATTTTATGATCATTTGAGGCTTACTCATAATACTTCAACGGAGAGAAGAAATTCAGTCTGTCGTTACATTTGCCTTGTAAGATTTTCCTTATACTGCCTCCGGTGTTTTCATTTTGTTCATGTAATAATTGAACCAGTATCACTTTCAATTTTTTCGTTCACTGACAAATTCTCAGGTTTACATCATAAAATGAAACCTCGTATGTATCTAAAAAGTCATCCCCAGGCTGTGTAGATGAAACCTAATAGGATTATAACACTACAACAAAGCAAAAGCTGATTTTATTTAATGTGAAATAATTAAATATTGTTTAACAGAAATCAAAAACCAAATCTTTCAAAATAGACTTGCAGAGCCCAGTCCCAGTGAATATTACTATAAAACAGCCCCTGTACCTTAGCTCAGAGAAGCCTGTGAAAGTGGAAAGAAACAACAAAACAAGTATTATAGAAAGGAAGTGATTAGGAAATTTATGTGGAGACTGTGTCTCCTAGTAACTTAAGAAAGTAATCCCATAAAGTGAGACCACAGGGATAATAATAAGAGACATATCAAAGTGTGTGAAGGAAAGCCAATGAGCCCTCAATCTTACATAAAAAGCTACAGGCAACTAAGGAATACTGACAATCTCCTCTGGGGATCAGCACACTAACCGTCAACCCCGAAAATCTACATAAAATTAATATTATAAAGACTGAGAAAGTTATGCTTAGGAATATATATGTATATAAATTTACATGTATTCATGTAACAATGGTTTATAATAGTTAATGAAAAAAGAGACCCTGATTTTGAAAGAGAGCAAGCAGTGTATTATGAGATGGTTTAGAAGTTGGAACAAGAAAGAAATTATGTAATTATAAATTCAAAAATAAATTAAAAACACAAAGAAGAAGCAATTTGGATCATAAGACCTATTACCTAAGCCTGAGACTGTTGCATGGGTAAACCTATAACTTGAAAGCTTTATTAATCAATACTGTTATTATTAATTAATTGTGATAGCATTATTAATTAATATAAAATATTGGTAGTCAATAGAGACTTTGGTGATGGTACCTAGTTGAGAAAGTATATTACTGGGAAGATGGATTTGGGGACAGTATCTTTCCTTAGGAGTCTTTCTGGCTTACTATTGCTGCCATTATGTAACTTCCTGATCATAACTATTGCTGTAATGACTTCATTCCATATTGCAGGCTCAGAATAACTAAACCCATCTAAGAATGGGTTGAAACTTCTGAAACTGTGCGCTAGAAATCCTAGCTCATTCAGTTGTTCCACTGTGATAAAGTCTGATTAGTACAATCTAGTAACAGTTTTGTCTACCGGATTTATCACCTGTCAGAGTGCAGGCTAGCCTGATGAATGACAGTATCTTTGTTGGGAAGTTGCTTAGTATTCTGCTGTATACTCTGTGTATGTATACAGTACTGTCTTTATCTACTCCTGTTGACCAACGCTTAGGGCTCATGACAGGATCATAGAAAATCCTCTTCTGCAAAACTCAGATGGCATCTGGCCACGATAGGAGAAGTACCCTCCTGGTTTTCAAGTAGCCATTTTATTTTGGTGGTCTTGCATAAAGAAAGGCAAGAAAAATAAGAACATGAATATTTTAATATTTATTCTAAGGAAAGTTTAAATCATGGAGACTATCTTTATGTCCTGATTATCTCTTTTATACACAGTATCATCTTCTAAACCCATCAGCTAATCATCTCCATTACTTAAGACTTGTTTGTTTGCAAAATATTATCTGGATTTTTTGATAGTCTTTCATATCATGGGATGTTCATCTAAGTATCAATCCATTTCTTTCAACAATATGTATACAATTCTACCTCAATTTCATGTGGTGCCATGAATCAGAGAGGAAATGTGGTATGTAAGCTGAGGAAGACTGTGTGGTCCAAGCAAGGATAAAAGTGTTTGTTATACTGTGACTATTTTTTGCAGGAGAGCACATAAACTCCTATCAGTAATCCCTCATCCAAGCTCAGTAAACAAGTCCAACATACTCATTGACTCCCTATGTAGAACATTGGTGAGATTCCATGGTTTATTTTTAAACCTTAGAAAGTAAGTATAGATTGTTCATATATCCCCAGGAACAATATATATTCTTGCAATACTTGATATAACAAACAGGGTTTGAAATAATGGGGATGAGTTTGGGAGGAGCAATTCTATTTTCACTCATATAATGAATGAGATGAACAACTTAAAAAAGTTTTGAAGTGTGGAAGTGAAATATAGCTGCTAAGGTAATTCCCTAATGGGTTTAAGGTAGTGGTAGTGACATGAGTTCAGAGGGCAGTGAGATACATACCTAGGGGGAAGACACGTGGTCATCATATCACAGACTTCTAGGCCTTACAAAATGGTAAACCTCCCTGATAGTTGGGTTAAGTCCTGAGAATAAAGGGATGCTTGATAACAGCTTAAAAACTAAAGAAGATATGATAAGCCATTAAGGGGAGGGTGTTACCACTCAAGGCTGGAAGCTTGTATGGATAAATCAGGATCTGTCTAAGCCTTGCGAAATTGGTAGTTTGGAAGGAGACAGTTTGTGTGAGGAAAGAATTCAAACAGGAGTACAGAAGTAAAGTACCATTGAATTTTGATTTTAACATTTTTTTCATTCAAACAAAGTATACATTTTGGTTACACATGGGCAATAGAATTCCATGTGACTGTATGCACGTGTGTTGAAAATCAGTATCTTTTGATTACTGATTCCCCTCTCCCAACTACTCGCAGATCATTCTTGCCTTCTGACTTACCTCCATGAAGACCTTTTATTTTACTCTCTCACAGGAAATCAAACAAATCTAAAATAAAATAAGGTAAATAAAAACAAAGAACTGGAATAGAACAAAAGTTTTGTTGCATGTTAGTCATCTACTACTAGATACTGGAGCTGCCATTAAATGTGGTTCATATATCCCCAAGACTATCGATAAAGAACTAATTGTTTGGTTTGTTTAAGAGTGTATAGCAATTAGAGAGATTTTCAGGGCTAAGAATGAGGCTTTCTATCTACTTTCCTTCTCATCACTGGGATTACATGTGGCTTAGACCTGCACAGAGGCTATCTGTATTACCATAGTCTCTGCAAGTTCATATGTGTGTGTCAGTTCTGCTGTGACTACAAAGGCTTGTTTATTTGGTGTCCTCCAGCCCCTATGGCTGTTATAATGCTTTTCCCTCTTCCTCCCCACAGTTCCTTGAGCCCGGGGGAGAGGTATTTAATAATGACATCTCATTTAAGACCGTGTGCTCTAATTTGTCTCACTCTTTTGTACATTGTTGAGTTATGGCTCTGTATTAGTTCTCATCTATTGCAGAAGGAAGCTTCTCTGATGACAGCTGGTGAGACACTGACCTATGGATAGAGCAGAATGTCATTAGGAGTCACTTTATTGCAACATTCCATTATCAGAACAGTGTTCCTCTAGGTGGATGACCTATCTAGACTCAGGTACTTGCCCATCTGAGTAGTGCTGGGTATGGGCGCCATTTCATGGAGTGGGCCTTAGTTCCAACTGGATAGTGGCCAGTTACTCACACAAGTTTTATATCACCATTGTACAGAAGTTTTATATTAGATCACTATTGTTCATACAAGAGTTTGCAGCTGGTTATTGTTTACTTTTTACCTCAGGTAGCATGCAGAGTCCCTTCTAGGACAATGGAATAGTTAGGAAGGGTGAAGGCTCTAGATAGGCACTGGCTCTACTTCTTTGTCTTCAATTGTTGTGTAAGCAATGTCTTCGGTAATAGGGTCTTACCATCAGTATGTAATGAGCAATCAGTATTCTTGGACTTGATATTTGAGGATTCTACAGAGAGCCTTTTGTCAAAACCTCTTGCCTCATAAAATTCATCTCACATCTGACTCTACACTATCAGATTAACTAGTATTGTTCTGACTTTTATCAGCTCTTTGCAGCTCCTTAGGAATGTATTATATGAGATAACTAAAATCATATTTACTAAGGAATAATGGCACTATTGATGTAAAGTAGGTAGAAGGTGAAGCACATGCTATAACTAATAATCTGAGAATGAATGACTGATAGAATAGGTGTATGTTAAAAAGATGAAAAATAAATGTAGAATGGGAGAAAATAAAAGTTATATAAATATTATAGATTATATGTAATATGTATTACATATTACACATTGCATAGTATATATACATATACATATGTATACATACATACACATATGTATACATACATACATATATTTTTCACCTTTGATATAAGACAAGGAATATCTACTGTTCAGATAAAGATCTTGAGAGTCTTTTAAAATGATGTAAAGAAACTAAGACATATGGAAGAATTCTTACACCAGAGCAAGTCTAGATCACTGTTTACATTCTGAAAAGAAGACTTGACAACAGATGTGTGGTATAGTGGAGATTATTAATACTGATTTAAGTTCACTTGTTTTTACCATGAGCAACTGCAGTAATGAAGACTCTGAAAGCAGGGCACAGAATTGACGAGTGACTTACCATCTGCGTGCAAACATAGTTGACAGGCTTCTAATTTTAGTTATTCATTTTGTACACTAAATGCCTTTATTAATTTCCCCCTTGAATACTTCTGACAAATTAGGTCAAACACAGTAGAACATATGTCTGTTTTAGATGGTTGCATGGTTTCTCATGTACTGTCTCAATCAGTTGTAATGCTGAGCATTCAGATGAACATAATTTGTAATTTTTTTCTGTATCAAATATACTGTGATTAATATTGATAACAAAATTTATTTGTTCTTCCTTTTATAGGCCACACAAAGGTGCTTCTGTTTTACAAATTGTAATTTAAAATATTAGTGTGTGTGTATATGTGTATATATATATATATATAATCTGACATGTAATAAACATTTATTTAATTATAAAATGTGCGTATAGAGAGTTACGTGAAATTTTTATAGCTGTGACAAATGTTTGAAGTTAATATCTAAATATAAAGACAATTTGTTTTGTCTTCTTTTTCTTTTTATCTTTATTAACTTGAGTGTTTCTTATTTACATTTCAATTCCCCTTCCTGGTTTCTGGGCCAACATCCTCCTAAACCCTCCCCTTCCCCTTCTATATGGGCTTTCCCTCCCCATCCTCCCCCCATTACCACCCTCCTCCCGACAATCACGATCACTGGGTGTTCACTCTTGGCAGGACCAAGGGCTTCCCCTTCCACTGGTGCTCTTACTAGGCTATTCATTGCTACCTGTGAGGTTGGAGCCTAAGGTCAGTCCATGTATAGTCTTTGGGTAGTGGCTTAGTCCCTGGAAGCTCTGGTTGCTTGGCATTGTTGTTCATATGGGGTCTCGAGCCACTTCAAGCTCTTCTAGTCCTTTCTCTGATTCCTTCAACGGGGGTCTCGTTCTCAGTTCAGGGGTTTGCTGCTGGCATTCGCCTATGTATTTGCTGTATTCTGGGTGTGTCTCTCAGGAGAGATCTACATCCAGTTCCTGTAGGCCTGCACTTCTTTGCTTCATCCATCTTATCTAGTTTGGTGGCTGTATATGTATGGGCCACATATGGGACAGGCTCTGAATGGGTGTTCCTTCTGCCGCTGTTCTAAACTTTGCCTCCCTATTCCCTGCCAAGGGTATTCTTGTTCCCCTTTTAAAGAAGGAGTGAAGCACTCCCATTTTGGTCATCTTTCTTGAATTTCATGTGTTCTGTGCATCTAGGGTAATTCAAGCATTTGGGCTAATAGTCACTTATCAATCAGTGCATACCATGTGTGTTCTTCTGTGATTGGGTTACCTCACTCAGGATGATATTTTCCAGTTCCATCCATTTGCCTATGAATATCATAAAGTCATTGTTTTTGATAGCTGACTAATATTCCATTGTGTAGATGGACTACATTTTCTGTACCCATTACTTTATTGAAGGGCATCTGGGTTCTTTCCAGCTTCTGGCTATTATAAATAAGGCTGCTATAAACATAGTGGAGCACGTGTCTTTGTTATATGTTGGGGCATCTTTTGGGTATATGCCCAAGAGAGGTATAGCTGGATCCTCAGGCAGTTCAATGTCCAATCTTCTGAGGAACCTCCAGACTGATTTCCAGAATGGTTGTACCAGTCTGCAACCCCACCAACAATGGAGGAGTGTTCCTCTTTCTCCCCATCCTCGCCAGCATTTGCTGTCACCTGAGTTTTTGATCTTAGCCATTCTCACTGGTGTGAGGTGAAATCTCAGGGTTGTTTTGATTTGCATTTCCCTGATGACTAAAGATGTTGAACATTTCTTTAGGTGTTTCTCAGCCATTCGGCATTCCTCAGCTGTGAATTCTTTGTTTAGCTCTGAACCCCATTTTTTAATAGGGTTATTTGTCTCCCTGCGGTCTAACTTTTTGAGTTCTTTGTATATTTTGGATATAAGCCCTCTATCTGTTGTAGGATTGGTAAAGATCTTTTCCCAATCTGTTGGTTGTCACTTTTGTCCTAACCACAGTGTCCTTTGCCTTACAGAAGCTTTGCATTTTTATGAGATCCCATTTGTCGATTCTTGATCTTAGAGCATAAGCCATTTGTGTTTTGTTTAGGAAATTTTCCCAGTGCCCATGTGTTCGAGATGCTTCCCCTGTTTTTCTTCTATTAGTTTGAGTGTATCTGGTTTGATGTGGAAGTCCTTGATCCACGTGGACTTAAGCTTTGTACAGGGTGATAAGCATGGATTGATCTGCATTCTTCTACAGGTTGACCTCCAGTTGATGTAGAAATGTCTCCCTGTTGATCTTGGTTTGTGTGACATGAAAGTTATGATATTAAAGGGGCCATGAAGAGAAGATGAGGTTTGTAAACAAGTCACGGGGTCTGACTCCCTGAAGCAAGTTAAGGAGGCAACTGGTAAAGGTACAATCTCAGTTACAATGAAGACCCCAGGATTTTACAGATGCTGTTTTCACAAATAAAACTGGGTAACACCCAGAACAGCACCAGGTACGGAGTGAAACTTAACTGAATCTATAAGACTTGTTATGCATAGTAAAGTTAATAGGAGAAATGATGCCCCACAAGCTATTTGGACCCTGGCAGATTATTAGGGATTTCCAGATGTCAGACACTGAACTATAAAATTTGGATTTACATTTCTATATGTAAATTTTTCTTATGTGTGATTGATTTCATACTGTGCGTTCTTTTGTTCCCACAGTTAAGAGATGTGAGATAGTTTAAAATTAGATGTTAAATGCAGAAATTTTAAGACTATGGATCTCTTCAAAGTTGAATTGTGCTTTATAATATGATATTGATATTTACATGAAAACTTTGAGTAAAACAGGAAAAGAAAAAGATGACTGAAAACTATGTACTTATATGTCATAATTGACCAGTAGAATGTAATGGGTTTGTTAACTTGACACAAACTTAAACATATCTGATCATATGAAATCTCACTTGAGGAATTGTTTCTATTACATTGGATTATGGGCATGTCTGTGAGACATTTTCTTAATTTCTAACTGAAGAATGAGAGTCAATCTACTACAGGTAGCACACCATTTCTGTTCTGGTAGACTTGAACAGTTTAACAAAGATAGCTGTGTAACCCAGGAGGACAAGGCAAGAAGTGACTCATTCTCCATAGACTCTAATTCAGTTTATGCCTACAAATTCCAACCTTGACTTTCTGTCCTGACTTCCTTCAATAAAAAATTATAAGCAATAGACAATAACCCTTTTCCTCCCACAAGTTGGTTTGAGACAGTGTTTTAACACAGCAGCAAAATGCAAACTATGGTACTTTTAGATCTTGCTTCAACTCTTGAGTTTTGTTTGCTCAATTTGGAATATTCATGGAAGTCAAGAAATTAGAAAATAGTTTGACATGGTACATATGCAACAATGGTACAGCAATTATTAAGGTACGTAATTATTTAGACTGGATTTAAGGTCAACTTGAGAGATAGGAAATCATGTACCACAAACATAAAAACAAAACAAAACAACAACATCAAAAATCCCTCATACTCTAGGTAGTCATATGCCCTAGAGGCAAAGACATCTGATGATATTTAGACATAGCTTCAAACAGCCTTCTAACTGTTAATGTTCATACTCATAGATAAAGGCTAGGTAGTTAGGGCTTGTTGGAGAAGTTTCTCTTTTCAGTGAGCATGGCTGCTCAAGATCTTGAAATTAAGTGATGACTGAAAGCATAGCCGTAAACAAGCCTTCTATGCTATTATCTATGTCTCTGAAAACATTGAGAAAAATGAAATAAAAGAACTTTAGGCTCAGAAAGAATATATAGGGCTACAAAATCCCATCCTGTAGATAAGACATACACTTTATAATCATTAACTCATAGCACCATTTTTTCTTCCACAGGGACTACACAAGACAAGCTATTGCCACAGTCAATTATACATGTGGTAGGACACATGGTACTCTACTCATTAACTGCTGAACTTTTAGCTCTATTACTGAAATTATAGACTTTAGAGAGGGGGAGACATTGTCTTTATTCCAGTGCCTATGGTGAATTCATTAGGAACCAATAGATAATATTAAACATATGTCTATACAAATGGCAGTGTTCAAACCCAGTAGATCACAAAATAAAAAGACATGAATGTGTGAAAGAGATTAGTAAGAAAATGGAGGATACAGTAGGAAGAATGAAAGAGATAAGAAATGGTTGTGAATGGAGCCATGACAGTGTAGCACAGACATGTATGATATAAAAAACAAATTTAGTTATACATACACATATAAATACAATTTTAATATAAGATCTATATTTTATAGAAAGTGTAATATTTGTTCAGTCCGGTATACTGTATAAAACATGGTGAACTCCAGTTATACTAAATTTCTGGTAAATGTTGCAATTTAATTTCCTTATGCCTACATAAAATATTTCATGTTTATATATAATATTTTTATTTCACATTCAATTGGTGGTGGATAACTAAGTTGATTTCTTTCTTTCCTGGCTATTGTGAATACAATCTCAATGAACATGAATGTACAGTATTTTCTGAATACTGGCTTAGAGCATATGTGCAGTTGGATCATATAGAAGATATATTTTCAGATATATTTTTTTAATTTCTATGATTGAAGTTTAAATTTCCACTAGAGCAAAGAAAAGTTCCTGGTTTGCCCCATCTACTCCAGAAGTTGTTATTTGTTTTGTTTATCACAACAATTCTGACTAGTGTAGCTGGAACACTGATGGGTTTTTTTTTCTTTTTTATTGCATATTTTTCATTTATATTTCAAATGTTATTCCCTTTCAGGGTTTCCTATCTATTAGCCTCCTTTCCCATTCCCCCTCTCTCTTATTCTATGAGAGTGTTCCTCTCCCCAACTACACCCCCTTCTGGCCTTGATATTTCCCTACTTTGGGGGGTCCAGCCTTGGCAGGACCAAGGGCTTCTCTTCCAATTGGTGCCCAACAAGACTATCCATCCTCTGCTATATATACAGCTAGAGCTATGAGTCTGTCTATGTGTACTTTTTGGGTAGTGGTTTAGTCCCTGGGAGTTCTGGTTGTTTGGTATTGTTGCAAGCCCCTTCAGTTCCTTCAGTCCTTTCTCTAACTTCTCCAATGAGGACCCCATTCTCGGTTCAGTGGTTGACTGCTAGCATTCACTTCTGGATTTGACATGCTCTGGCTGTGCCTTCCAGGAAACAGCTATATCAGGGTCCCGTCAGCATGCACTTCTTTGCTTCATCAAGATTGTGCAGGTTTGGTGACTATATACATATATGGGCTGGATCTCCAGACGGGGCAGGCTCTGAATGGTCATTCCTTCAGTCTCTGCTCCAAACGTTGTCTCAATATCTCCTTCCATGAATATTTTTCTTCCCTCTTTTAAGATAGACTGAAGCATCTGCACATTAATCGTCCTTCTTCTTGAGTTTCATGTGCTCTGTGGATTGTATCTTGGGTAATTCGAGCTTTTGAGCTAATATCCATATATCAGTCAATGCATACCATGTGTGGTTTTTTTGTACCTCACTCAGGATGACATTTTTTAGTTCCATCCATTTGCCTATGAATTTCATGAAGTCATTGTTTTTGATAGCTGAGTAGTACTCCATTGTGTAGATGTACCACATTTTCTGTATACATTCCTCTGTTGAAGGGCATCAGGGATCCCAGCTTCTGGCTATTATAAATAAGGCTGCTACGAACATAGTGGAGGATGTGTCCTTGTTATATGTTGGAGCACCTTTTGAGTATATGCCAAGGAGTGGGCTGGAGCATCTTTTGGGTATATGCCCAGGAGAGGTATAGCTGGGCCCTCAGGTAGTGCAATGTCAAAATTTCTGAGGAATCTTAAGAATAATTTCAGGAGTGGTTGTACCAGTTTGCAATACCACTAACAATGGAGGAGTGTTCTTCTTCCTCCACATCCTCACCAGCATCTGTTGTCACCTGAGTTTTTTATATTAGCCATTCTGACTAGTGTGAGGTGGAATCTTAGGGTTGTTTTGAGTTGCATTTCCCTGATAACTAAGGATGTTGAACAGGCACTTCTCAGTCATTCCATATTCCTCAACTGAGATTCTTTGTTTAGCTCTGTACCCCATATTTTTCAATAGGGTTACTTGACTCTCCAAAGTCTAACTTCTTGATATATAGATATAGATATAGATATTGAGATAGAGATAGAGATAGAGATAGAGATAGAGATAGATAGATAGATAGATAGATAGATAGATAGATAGATAGATATTGGATACTAGCTCTCTATCAGATGTAGGATTGGTAAAGATCTTTTCTCAATCTTTCAGTTGTCATTTTGTCCTAATGACAATGTCCTTTGCCTTGCAGAAACTTTGTAATGTTATGAGGTCCCATTTGTCAATTCTTGATTTTAGAGCATAATCTATTGGTGTTCTGACAGGAAACTTTTCCCAGTGACAATGTGTTTGATGCTCTTCCCCACCTTTTTTTTCCTATTAGTTTGAGTCTGTTAGTAGTAGACTTCTTCCTGAGGTCCTTCTCCTCCTCCTCTTCTTTCTCCTCCTCCTCCTTCTCCTCCTCCTCCTCTTCTTCTTCTTCTTCTCCTCCTTCTCCTTCGCCCTCTCCTTCTTCCTCCTCCTCCTCCTCTTCCTCTTCCTCTTTTTCTCCTTCTCCTCCTTCTTCTTCATCTTCGCCTTCTTCTTTGCCCTCTTCTTGCCTTCTTCTTCTTCGCCTTCTTCTCGCCTTTTGCCTTTTGCCTTTCGCCTTTCCCCTTTCTCCTTTCCCCTTTCCCCTTTTCTCCTCCTCCTCCTCCCCCCCTCCTCCTCCTCCTCTTCCTCCTTATATGCATAAGGTATTATGCACATTTGTGCCATGTAGTTGGCAAATATCTTTCTATGGTTTTTAAGTCACCTTGTTTCATTGGCTAAGAAAAAGCTTTTCAATTTCATATAATCACATTTATCATTTCTAGAAGATGTCTCTTGTGTTACTCAAGTCCTTTCAGAAGTCTTTGCCTATACCTTTAGCTTGAAATGTTTTTCTCATTTGTTCCAGAAACTTCAAGGTCCCATTCTAATTTTCAGGTCTTCCATCCATCTTGTAGTGATTTTTGTACAGAGTGAGACTTGCAGGTATAGGTTATTCTTTTATAGGTAAAAACCAACTTTGCCAGTTCTATTCATTAAAAAGACTGTTGACTGTTTTTTAATGCTTGCTCTTTACAGCTCTGCCTAAAAATAGATAAGTATAATTGAGAATACCCTGGGTTCTTTACCACACCCTTTTGGTTTACATACCTGTTTTGTTCAAAAAATTATTGGGCTGCTATAATTTTCACTACCACTTTCTTATACATATAATAAAACTAGAGTCTAGAAACTTTGTGTCATCATATGATAATTTAGTATTACAATTTATTCATCCTTTGAACAAACTTTCATTGAAAAAAACACTCTTCTAAAGACAAGGAGATTCATCTGCCTTGCACACAGTTGGCAACACTGGAGGAAAGTAATTTCTCTCTTCAATAGTCTTCACATAATTGAGTTAAAATCATTATGCCATGCATATAAACTTCAAATTAGTCAGGACCATGCTGATGGTGTTGACATGGCCAGTTTAGTAAGCTATCAAATGCCACTTTATTGCCATAGTCATTTTTACATATTTCAAAATATGTAAAGAGCTAAAGGTTCTAAAGTGGTTTTATTATAAACAATTCTTCTCTTACACTTAATGCTGTGAAATTCATTCATATAAAGATGAGTAGCCAAGTAAAGTATGTCATTATAATCATACCATGTTTGTAATATCATTTTGATCAAGTCTATATTATTATTGAAATTATAATTATTTTATAATATACTATTAGAATGTTCCGTTAAGTCATGGGCTTTTTCATATGTGAGAGATTTATGAGGAAACTTATAAAATTGCAATTCTGTAAGTCATGTTAAATATCTTTTATTCACTGCTGGTCAAGAAATGGTGTGAACAAGAAGGTTCTGTTACATTTGTCAATTGTAAATTATGAAACCATATCACCATTAGTTTCCAAGGTGATTCTAAATTTCCTATTTAGCTTATAAATGCATGTTAATTATACCTATTTGATAATTCAAATGAAAAGTCTTGATGCCTGTAAAGAATAAAATAAATTATGAGCAAAATTGTCCTTGTTACATTTATAGTTCAGTTATCAAATGTAGAAATCAAGCATCATTTTACATGGCCATTAGATATCTAGAAATAGTGTAATTTATCTAAACTTATAGCTTCAATAAAGTCTTCTCTTGAAAGAGCATGGCTCTTTAACAGTATCTGTGTAAGTTCTGCATTACATTTAAGATAGTTGAAATTTATCAATAAACCAATAAAGTACCATAAATTTGATGGAAACTTCTGAGATATTTACTTTTTAAGTGATGTGTTTATTATATAATCTGGAGGTAACTCATCTCTTCTTATTTAAGTTTTCATTACATAATTAAATTAGTATTAATTTAACATTTCTGAAATTGCATATTGTTTTATTGGTACAATGGTTGACTGAAAAATATCTGATACACAAATTAATTGCTTCTTGCAGGATATATATCTTTCACTATTCTCTTATTTTTATTTATGATTTAGAAAAGACATGTACTTAAATTATAGTCTTGGAAATATGGGCACAAATTACAGATACTACCTCAGTGCTTGATGCACTAAAATTGTCCTCAAGTGTGAAGTTTCTTGTGTTTTTATCTCATGAACTAGAGCTGTTTTTTAGAGTAAAGGATCTATCTAGCTAAACCACTATTTAGCATCTAACAGGTTCATTCATAAGAGTTTAACTGAAGATATTCATTTCTATCATTGAAAGAAATAGACTTTGGGGTTTAATTCTATAATAGTTAAGGTTTCCTTAATTAGTAAATACTAAAATAATAATTCTTTGCATATTTTCATGACATAAATTCTTAGTATGGGATTTTACATATAGAAAAATTGGCATCTCCAGCAGTCCCAGGGAATATGCAAGACACAATAGGTAGCGAATCACTTAGGCTAAATACAACTGCTCTTCACCTCTCCTTCATCTCTTCCAAATCCGATGTCACAATCTCTCTCACAGCTCTGTATAAGACCCTCTGCTGATGTCTTCTCCTTTTTCTGCTTCCATCTTCACAACTCATCTTGTTGTCTGAGCCCCCAACTACAGCAGGTATTCCATGAGAACTTGGCAGCTGAGCCTGCCAGAAAAGCAAGAAGGTCAGTAAAGTTGATAGGCAAGCTTCAGATTTTCAGTATCCATATTCTGCTCCAAATACTCAGATGATCCTCATCTCCAATAGTAAACAACCTATTCTACCCTCTCCTTGATTTCTGTCCCCATTTACAGGGTAATAAGAAGATCCTGGAGGTTAGAATTACAACAAGATATTTTATATTATTTGTGGCTATCATGAAGGGTGTTGTTTCTCTAATTTCTTTCTCAACACATTTATCATTTTTTAAGAGAGAACTACTGATTTTTGAGTTAAATTTGCTTTGAGTTAAATTCACTTTGCTGAATGTGTTTATCAACTCTAGAAGTTCTCTGGTAGAATTGGTGGGTTCACTTACTGATATTATCTGAGAAAAGTGATACTTTTACTTCTTCCTTTCCAATCTGTATTCCCATGATCTCTTTTAGTTATTTTATTGTGCTAACTAGAACTTTAATACTATATTGAATAGATATGAAGGGAAAGTAGATAGCCTTATCTTGTCCTTGTTTTAGTGGGAATGATTCAAGTTTCCCAACTATTGGCATAGGAAATAAATTACTGAAGAGAAGACTAACAGTTTAGTCATTAAGATAAACTATTAAAAAATGGAGAGAAACTTGAAGCAATCACACTAAAATCAGGGACTAGACAAGGCTGCCCACTCTCTCCCTACTTATTTAATATAGTTCTTGAAGTTCTAGCCAGAGCAATCAGACAACAAAAGGAGGTCAAGGGGATACAGATCGGAAAAGAAGAAGTCAAAATATCACTATTTGCAGATGATATGATAGTATATTTAAGTGATCCCAAAAGTTCCACCAGAGAACTACTAAAGCTGATAAACAACTTCCAGAAGTGGCTGGGTATAAAATTAACTCAAATAAATCAGTAGCCTTCCTCTACACAAAGAGAAACAAGCGAGAAAGAAATTAGGAAATGACAATTCTTCATAATAGACCCAAATAATATAAAGTACCTGGTGTGACTTTTAACCAGTCAAGTAAAAGATTTGTACAATAAGAACTTCAAGACTCTGAAGAAGGAAATTGAAGAAGACCTCAGAAGATGGAAAGATCTCCCATGCTCATGGATTGGCAGGATTATTATAGTAAAAATGGCCATTTTACCAAAAGCGATCTACAGATTCAATGCAATCCCCATCAAATACCAATCCAATTCTTCAAAGAGTTAGACAGAACAATTTTGCAATTCATCTGAATAACAAAAACCCAGGATAGCTAAAACTATCCTCAACAATAAAAGGACTTCAGGGGGAATCACTATCCTGAACTCAAGCAGTATTACAGAGCAATAGTGATAAAAACTGCATGGTATTGGTACAGAGACAGACAGATAGACCAATGGAACAGAATTGAAGACCCAGAAATGAACCCACACACCTATGGGCACTTGATTTTTTTTGACAAAGGAGCCAAACCATCCAATGGAAAAAAAGATAGCATTTTCAGCAAAATGGTGCTGGTTCAACTGAGGTCAACATGTGAAGAATGCAGATCAATCCATTTTATCACCCCGTACAAAGCTTAAGTCCAAGTGGATCAAGGACCTCCATATCAAACCAGATACACTCAAACTAATAGAAGAAAAACTAGGGCAGCATCTCGAACACATGGGCACTGGAAAAAATTTCCTGAACAAAACACCAATGGCTTATGCTCTAAGATCAAGAATCGACAAATGGGATCTCATAAAACTGCAAAGCTTCTGTAAGGCAAAGGACACTGTGGTTAGGACAAAACGGCAACCAACAGATTAGGAAAAGATCTTTACCAATCCTCCAACAGATAGAGGCCTCATATCCAAAATATACAAAGAACTCAAGAAGTTAGACCGCAGGGAGACAAATGACCCTATTAAAAAATGGGGTTCAGAGCTAAAAAAGAATTCACAGCTGAGGAATGCCGAATGGCTGAGAAACACCTAAAGAAAAGTTCAACATCTTTAGTCATAAGGAAATGCAAATGAAAAAACAACCCTGAGATTTCACTCACACCAGTGAGAATGGCTAAGATCAAAAACTCAGGTGACAGCAAATGCTGGCGAGGATGCGGAGAAAGAGGAACACTCCTCCATTGTTGGTGGGATTGCAGACTGGTACAACCATTCTGGAAATCAGTCTGAGGTTCCTCAGAAAATTGGACATTGAACTGCCTGAGGATCCAGCTATACCTCTTGGGCATATACCCAAAAGATGCCCCAACATATAAAAAAAAGACACGTGCTCCACTATGTTCATCACAGCCTTATTTATAATAGCCAGAAGCTGGAAAGAACCCAGATGCCCTTCAACAGAGGAATGGATACAGAAAATGTGGTACATCTACACAATGGAATATTACTCAGCTATCAAAAACAATGACTTTATGAAATTCGTAGGCAAATGATTGAGCTGGAAAATATCATCCTGAGTGAGCTAACCTAATCACAGAAAACACACATGGTATGCACTCATTGATAAGTGGCTATTAGCCCAAATGCTTGAATTACCCTAGATGCCTAGAACAAAATGAAACTCAAGACGGATGATCAAACTGTGAATGCTTCACTCCTTCTTTAAAAGGGGAACAAGAATACCCTTGGTAGGGAAGAGAGAGGCAAAGATTAAAACAGACACAGAAGGAACACCCATTCAGAGCCTGCCCCACATGTGGCCATCCAATATACAGCCATTCAATTAGACAAGATGGATGAAGCAAAGAAGTGCAGGCCGACAGGAGCCGAATATAGATCGCTCCTGAGAGACACAGCCAGAATACAGCAAACACAGAGGCGAATGCCAGCAGCAAACCACTGAACTGAGAATAGGATCCCCGTTGAAGGAATCAGATAAAGAACTGGAAGAGCTTGAAGGGGCTCGAGACCCCATATGTACAACAATGCCAAGCAACCAGAGCTTCCAGGGACTAAGCCACTACCTAAAGACTATACATGGACTGACCCTGGACTCTGACCTCATATGTAGCAGTGAATATCCTAGTAAGAGCACCAGTGGAAGGGGAAGCCCTGGGTCCTGCTAAGACTGAACCCCCAGTGAACGTGATTGTTGGGGGGAGGGCGCAATGGGGGGAAGAGGAGGAGGGGAACACCCATAAAGAAGGGGAGGGGTAAGGGGGATGTTTGCCCGGAAACCAGGAAAGGGAATAACACTAGAAATGTATATAAGAAATACTCGAGTTAATAAAAAAAATGGGACCCCATGAAATTGAAAAGCAAAAGGATAGCATCCCTACTTCAAGTAGCAGCCTACGGAACAGAAAAAGATCTTCACCAACTTTATGACCAACAAAGACTTGGTATCCAAAATATATAAAGAACTCAAGAAAAACACCAGAAACCACAAATAGCTCAATTAAAAATGGGACACAGAGCTAAATAGAGAACTATTATCAGAGGAATCTGTAATGGCCAAGAAGCACTTAAATTTTTTTTTAACATCCTTAGTCCTCAGGGAAATGAAAATCAAAATGGCTGATTCCATCCTATACCTGTCAGAGTGAATAAGATAAAAACAAAACAAAACAAAACCAGACAAACAAACAAACAAAACCTCAAATGTAGGTACATGTTGGTGAGAATGTGGAACATGGGAAACACTTCATATCTAGTAAGAGAGTAATCTTTTATTACCACTTTGGAAATCAATCTGGTGTTTTTTCAGAGAATTTGGAATAGTTCTACCTCAAGATCCAGTTATATGATTTCTGGGCATATACTGAAAAGACTTTCTACCATAGCACAAGGACAGTTACTCCACTATGTTCATACCAGCTTAATTCATAATAGCCAGAAACTGCAAACAATCTAGATGTTCCTCAACCAACAAATGAATAAAGAAAATGTGGTGCACGTACATAATGGAATACTATTTAATTATTAAAAACAAAGACATCATGAAATTCAAAGGCAAATGAATGGAAATAAAAATATTATCCTGAGTACAGTAATCCAGAACTAGAAATGCATGCATACTATATACTCACTTGCAAGTGGATATCAGCCATAAATTACATACCATGCTGCGATCCACTGTCCCAAAAAAGGCCAAGTAACAATGAGGGTCCAATACAGAATGCTTGAATCTCATTCAGAAGGGACTAACATAGACATTGGATATGGATAGATGGCGGGAACTGGATGAGTGAGATATGCCAAGGGAAAGTGGTTAGAGATCAGGATGGGAAGAGTAGGGGTGTAAGGACTGCAAGAGTTAAGAGAAGAAGGTGAAGGGGTATCTCTGGCACAAGCTTGAGACCTAGAATGAGGGAGGTGTTTAGTAGAATATGGGGGTGATCCTATGTTAGACTTCAAACAACATGGTATAATATAGTGAAGTGCTCAACCCTTGAAACCAAGCAGGACTTCCAGTTGAGGGAGGGGACACCAATCTACCTAAAAAACCTTGGTCCCAAAATTATTATTTGCCTACAAGATGTAAAGGGATAGAGTGAAGGGAAGATGGAGTAGAGATAGAGGGAATGGCCAAACAATGAATGGTCCAACTTGAGACCTGCCCTATGGGATAGAATCAGCTCCTAACATGACTAATGATACTCTTGTATGCTTGTAAGCATGAGCCTAGCATAACTGTCCTCTGAGAGGCTCTACCTAGCAGCTGATGGAAACAGATGCAGAGACCCACAGCCAAATATTATGCAGATCCAAAGAATTCCTGTAGTAGACTTGGGAAAAGGATTTGGGGAGCCACAATACATACAGAGACAACTAACTAGGTGTAGGATGATGTCACAGGTTATGCAGGTACAGGATAGAAGGAGGCCTGTCATTGGAGGAGAAGGAAGGATGGGCAGGAGAGAAGTTTGAAGGAAGAGGAGGAGACTAGGGGAGAGGAGGAGAAGAGGAGGCGGAGGAGAGGGAGAGAAGCCATGGCAGGTGATGTTAAGATTCTGCTCTGTGTATTTACAGGTTGTTATCAATGTTTCTAAGGGATGGATGGTACCGGGCTTTGTATGTTTAAGTGGGCAATTATATCTTATCGATTGGATCTAAGATTACTGTGTTGTGTGTTCTTTTATGTGGGGGTTTGAGTGTAGGAAAGTGCGGCTGGGATGTGTTTCCGCCAAGATATCTAGCAGATATCTTGGGGTACCATGGTACCAAGCTAGCGGGGGGGAAAAAGACACTGTTACTCTTTATTATTTTTATATTTTTACAACAACAGATGGTGCCCAAAGTGGTTCAGGTAATCTCTGTACTCTCCTTAAAACAAACTTAAGGGTTGGGGATTTAGCTCAGTGGTAGAGCGCTTGCCTAACAAACTAAGGCCCTGTTAGGGTCCCCAGCTCCAAAAAAAAAAAAGGAAAAAAAAAAAAAAAAAAAAAAAACTTAAACACCTATCCGCGGTACAGAGCTAGCGGGGAAAAAGACAACCTTACTTTTTTTTTATTTTTATATTTTTACAACAACAAAGACGGATGAAGCAAAGAAGTGCAGGCCGACAGGAACTGGATGTAGATCTCTCCTGAAGACACAGCCAGAATACAGCAAATACATAAGCGAATGCCAGCAGCAAACCCCTGAACTGAGAACTGGACTCCCGTTGAAGGAATCAGAGAAAGGACTGGAAGAGCTTGAAGGGGCTCGAGACCCCATATGAACAACAATGCCAAGCAACCAGAGCTTCCAGGGACTAAGTCACTCCCCAGAGCCCATGGACTGACCCTGGGCTCCAACCTCATAGGTAGCAATGAATAGCCTAGTAAGAGCACTAGTAGAAGGGGAAGCCCTTGTTCGTGCTAAGACTGAACCACCAGTGAACGGGATTTTAGGGGGGAGGGGGGCAATGGGGGAAGGATGGGGAGGGGAACACCCATATAGAAGGGGAGGGAGAGGGGTTAGGGGAATTTTGGCCGGAAACCGGGAAAGGGAATAACAATTGAAATGTAAATAACAAATACTCAAGTTAATAAAGAAAAAAAAAAAAAAAAAAAAAAAAAAAAAAAAAGGAAAGAAAAGAAAACCCAGGAGTATCTCACGTTGATTAAAAGATTCATTGACCATAAAAGAATCCCAAACTGTCTAGGTGCCAGCTTAATAATTAATAACTTAATTATTAATAATTAACGTAATAATTAATATCCAGGACAATATTTCCATGAAAACCCAGAAACGCTACTAATGTAGCCTTTTACATGTGCAAAAAAGGTGAAGCACAAGGCAAGAACCATAAAATAGCCTTCATGAATATGATAGAGGTCTTTAAAGAAGAAATGAATAAACAAAAGAGTAAAAAGAAATGAACAAAACAATTCAAAACCTGAAACTGAAATAAAAATCAATACAGGAAACTCAAACTGGCAAAAAGTTGGAAATGGAAAATTTAGAAACTCAAATAGGAATATTAGAGGCAAGTCTCACTAACAGAATACAAGAGATTGAAGAAATGATCTCAGGCATTGGAGATTCAATGAAAGAAATGCATACCTAGTCAAAGTCAATGTCAGAACTACAATTCACCTTGCAAAAAACATATAGAAAAATATGGGACAATCTGAAAAAACAAATCTAAACAATAGTAGGAATGAAAGAGTCAGAGTTGGGGCCAATCTGCGACCAGTGGGAAACCTGAGTCCAAGGTCCTCTCCATTCCAGGAAGAAAAAAAACAGGTGGTTTAGTTCCTGAAACAGCTGCAAGCCAAACTATTGCACAAAGCTATCTAAGACTCCAAACCAAAAGTCCTGAAGGGTACACTGAGTGGATTTGAAAGTAGTTTCGCTCCACCAAATGTGCATAGTACCTTGCCTAGTTACCACTGTGCAAATTCTGCCCAATTGTTTGTAAGGTATATAACTCCCTGTTGGAGTCTTCTCAGCATCATCTCCTTCTTGAAGTGAGATGACCCCAACAGATTGGAATGATTAAACTCCTCTTGCTTTTGTATTGATTAGTGCCTCTGTGAGTTTCATTCAGGAGGTCCTCAAAGACGTTCAATTCGAATTTCACAGGAATAGGAGAAAAAACTGGAAAATATTTTCAATAAAATTATAGAAGAAAAGTTTTCTAACTGAAAAAGGATGCCTATCAAGATAAAAGGAGCATACAGATCAGCAAACAAATTGTAGCTGAAAAGAAAGTACCCTCAGCACATTATAATCAAAACACTAAGCACACAAAGCAAAGACAGAACATTAAAAGCTATAAAAGAAAAAGTGCAAGTAATAAATAATTGCGGACCTATTGAAATAATACTCAACTAGTCAGTGGAGACTCTAAAAGCCAGAAGATCCTGGAAATATGTTCTATAGACTCCAAGAAACCACAGATGTCAACACATTTACTATACCTAGCAAAACTTTAAATTGCAAAACCTGGAAAGAAAAAAGACACCCCATGAAGAAAGCAAATCTAAGCAGTGTCCATCTGCGAATCAAGCTCTACAGAAAGCATTAGAAATAAAGCTTCAACCTAAAGAACTTAAACAAACCCAAGAAAACAAAAGGAATAAATAATCTCAGACCTGCAGATTAGAGAACAAACTCAAAGACACAGAGAACAAATAAACAAACAATACACACACACACACACACACACACACACACACACACACACACACACACACCAAAACAACCAAAATCCAGGGGAAATAATCAAAAACCAAAACAAACCCACAACAACCGTACCTATAGAATCAGTCTTGTGCTGGTCAACTAATCTTAGCATGGGGCCTGCCAGGACTATTTGGTTGATTTACCCAAGGACACTACATTGGAGAAAACTAGTTTTCTCTTTCCCAGAAGATATAAAATGCAAATCACTCTTGGTTAGAGTCAGAAATTTCTTTTCACTTTCATTTCTCTCCATTGGGTTTTGTCTAGTTTGAACCTGGGCAGGTCTTGTGAGTACTGTCACAGTTTCTGTGAATTTGCACATATATTATTCCTGTTGTGTCTAGAAGTTCTCTTGAAGTCATCCATTGCCTCTTACAATTTGCTGCCACAACTTCTTCCTAGAACCCAGAACCTTGAGGGTAGGGATCTGATAAAGATGTCTTATTTAGAGCTGAATTCTTCAACATCTGTCTGCACATTGTATTGTTGGTCTGTTTTACTTACATACTTATTGTAATACTTACTTAATTACTTACTTATTCTTACTTAGTTAACTCTGCTACAAGAAGAAGCTTCTCTGATATTAACTGATGCACTAATATATATGGGTATAGGATATGTCATTAGGACTCATTTCATTGCTATGATCATTTTGCAGAGTAATAACATGTTTTATTTTAGGATCTGTTTTGTCTTTAGTTCATGGCTCACTTTATTAATGTCAGGTATGGTTCTATTCCATAGCATTATCCTTAATTCCAATAAAATAATGGTTTATTACTCCCTTATTATTTGATATATTATCTTTCCTTTATTGTTGTTGTAAGTCCAGGTTTTCCCTACCACCTCCAAACATTAGTAGCATTAAAATTGTCTTCTGTATAACATAGAGCACATTCTCACTGAGGGTAGGATATGTAAATATATGTTCAAGCATACGTTTTTGTGCATGGACACATATGCACACACACACACACACACACACACACACACACACACACACATGGTTGACAAGGTTTATTGAGACCAAAAAATATTAAGAAAAATGGAATAGAAAAAGAAATTCAAATCTAACAATGAATAATAGGAAAATACATGATAGAGTAAATGAGTTAGACCATATAAAATATTTTGTAATATTTTGATTCTATCAAAAATATATTAAACATTTTTAGTGATCAGAAGTCTAGACTAAAATGCAAGGAATGAACTAGGAAAGTTATTTACCAAAATATACATGTCATGGATACATCATTTAAAGACAAGGCTTTCAAAAGTTTTTTTCTATAAAACTGGAGTCATTTCTGTGACAGAGGAATCAGGGTGTGATTGTGTGTGTGTGTGTGTGTGTGTGTGTGTGTGTGTGTGTGTGTGTGTGTGTGTGCAAACTCTAAAGCATGGAAAGAGCCAAAAGTTTATCTTCTTTAAGATCACAGGACCACGCAGCTTAGAATACATCCCTTTAGCAAGATTGAGTCTCAAAGGATACATTTTGAATGCTTTCAAGCTCTTTCTAGTGTCAACAGTGACAGCTTAGACCCTACACCCCAAGATTTGCCAAAAAATGCCAAGAGAATGACATGAGAAATATCCTATCTGAGAAGCAGATGGAGCAAACTCTGCACCCACCTGTGTTAATCCCTTTAGTCTAAGAACATACACTCTCGTTCAATTCTTTCATTGTTATACTTGCAAAAGTTTTAAAGTTTTTCACTAACTTAAAATAAATCTTCGCTTCCTTCTCTCTGTACACTGACTTTTTGTATTAAATTTTATAAAATTGCTCACGGATAATATCAAAATTGCATGTAATATATGCATTGGCTTGATTTACTCATTGTATTAAAGAAAGTAATGTTGAAAATGTCAATGATCATAGCCAAGGCCAAGCCTGACTTAAATGCATTTTATTCTTAGTTTTATATAGTATAGTTGCCATGGAAACTGGCAAAGGAGCAAAATTACTTGTTGATTCTGTGTATGCTTCATCTACTGTCCTTGCATTCTGATGCTTAAGTGAGAAACAGAGCAGGTAGGATTTTACATATTCTCTCTATAAATGGAGTTTGTTCCCTCATATAGTCTAATGTTAGAAGAAAGGGTGTTTCTTATTTTTAAATGTGTTTCATACCACATACTTTTCAGTAACCTGAGTCTGTGATTTATCATCCCAGAATTTTTAATTCCAGAAGTTGCAAAGAGCATAGCTTATTGCCTAGTATTCACCAAACTCTGCCAGCTGCCTAGATCACACACTTGCCATATAACTGCATTCAAACCTGTGTGCCCAGTGTGGGTGGCTGTGGAGGACAGCCAATAATGACTCCTTCTGCCTGATCTTAAGAACAATATGGTAAAGGAAATGTGGTTAATTTTTCAGCCTGGATGACTATCATTAGCAAAGGCATGAAAATTAGTATTATTAATACTTTTCAGTAGAATGCTGCTGGAATCCAGCAGTGAAATGCAAGGAACATGTGACACAAAGCAGAAAGCTAATATGATGAATTGGAGCTGATTAGTGGCATAAGGAATATTTTAGCAGTATTACTAAAAGGGCCCAAAGTGAATAATTCTAGTACAAAGGGCTTATGTGCCTACAAGCAGGATTCATTGTCTGAATATAACTAGTTTCTGAGGGTAGGGTGCTTAAAGAAAATGTTTATGATAGTGTGTTCACTGTAACTTTCTCATGCTCATATCCCCGAGGGAACTCTGTAAATAGCTATTTCTCAGTTCACAAAGTGGTATCTCTATAGTTAGCAAACTAACCGTGCTAAGAATGGGCATTCCAGGAGAGGAAATAGTATAAGGAAATGAAAACTTCAAGGAATTAGAGTGTGTATGAAGGTAGGGACACAGGAGAAATACTATATGGAAAGAATGGGTAAATAAACTTACACAACTGAGGGATGTTATTCACAAATGCAAGAATGTTTTTGTTTCAGTCTCATTCAAAGTTGTAAAACGCATTACACACAGTCATAATGGGTGAGCTCAAAAACAACATTTTTGAATAGAACGGTGCAACAGATAATAATATTCCACATAAAAGTAACACATCTTAGCAGGATGATGAATATGTGTGAATATAATCATGGAGGTTAGAAGGATCAAATAGCACTACAATTAGGGATGGAAATTAAGTTTTAAATAAAAGGAAATGACATGTGTTCATGGAAATGATATTCTGAGAGCAAAAGGCAGGTACACAATTTTATCCTTATAAATAAATAGATACATTTACCAAGGAATTTTGACTGTTTAAAGAAATGGCAACATTTTAGCAACCAGAACTTTCACCATAATTCAATTTGGAAGAAAACAAAGAGAACAAAAGGAATGAAGTAATTCATGAATGGAAGCAGGTACAGGGTTAACAAGGCTGTATCTTTAGCACAAGGCACCCAGAGAGGACACTGTCTCAGGAATATTCTCTTCTGCCTGAAGGAGACTCCAGGATTTGAAAGCACTAGAAGAACATCTCTCAATAGCTAAACTTTGACTTTATTCTCATTCACTACTTACTTACAGGTTTGTTTAAGTTATGTTATAATTTTTCATTATGGGTCAATTCTGCCATATAAATTAAAACCTGAAAGCACGTGCATCTTGCTGAAGCTAAGGCCCAGCTAGGTCAGGGCAGGTGGTCATGCTAAGAAAGCACCCGACTTAGGATGCCACTGTGAACAGACATAGAGCTGTGCTATTCCTCTGGAATACGTTTGCACATAAGGAGACAGTAATCAGTATGAAGAGATGATATGGAGCTCTCCAAGTTTCAATTGGCAGATAATGCAGTACATGTTTCATATAAACAATCTGTTACTCTGATTTAAAAATTTTTATGTGGAGTCATATGAGGGGATCTGATCACAATTAAGTTTGGCAAAAAAAAAAAAGGACAAAAAACAAACATATTTTCTCCTTCATATATGGAAGTTGGAAATTTTCCGTTTACAGAGAGGAGATTATTAAGACTGAGATACATGAAATGGTAGTGAGGGCACAGCTCTCCCTTCCCAAACCCCGTGGGAGAGAGAGCTCATCGCCCAGACAAGGTGGCACTCCTGAGACTGCAGAGCGGGAGAGACCACCAGCACTGTCCACCATTGCCCACATCCCTGGCCCAAGAGGAAACTGTATAGGGCCTCTGGGAACAGGAAGATAGGGGCACTCAAGCTGCAGGTCCCCTGCGGTACAGACTTCACCCAGATCTGAAGGGACCCCCTCAAACAGCCCTGCACCAAAATCCCATGGGAGGGTGAACTAGACCTTCAGAAGGACTGACACGCCTGGGAAGCCAGAGGAGAGTACTCTCTGCCCACATTTCTGACTCTAGAGGAAACCGCCTAGAGCCATCTGGGCTCCCAGTACACAGGATCCCGAGAAAAGGCAGGGCAGGTCCTTCTGGTTGCTGCCTACACAGAGAGCTGAAAGTTAGCACCCGAGGAGCAAATTCAAGCCTGAGACCAGAGGTAAGACCAACCTTTTTATGCCAAGTGACCTGGCTGGTGGACTCAGGACATAGGCCTACAGGAACAGCTGAAGACCAGTAGACAGGAAAAACTACACGCCTGAAAGCAGAACACTCTGTTCCCATAACTGGCTGAACGAAAACAGGAAAACAGGTCTACAGCACTCCTGACACACAGATCTATAGGACATTCTAGCCACTGTCAGAAATAGCAGAACAAGGAAACACCAGAGACAACCAGATGGAAAGATGGCACAGGAACCCAAGCAGCAGAAACCAAGACTACATGGCATCATCGGAGCCCAGATGATTTTTATAGATATTTATAGAACATTGTATCCTAAAACAAAAGGATATACCTTCTTCTCAGCACCTCATGGTACTTTCTCCAAAATTGACCGTATAATCGGTCATAAAACAGGCCTCAACAGATACAGAAAGATAGAAATAATACCATGCATCCTATCAGACCACCATGGACTGAAGCTGGTCTTTAATAACAATAAGGAAAGAACGCCCACATATACATGGAACTTAAACAATGCTTGACTCACTGATAACCTGGTCAAGGAAGAAAGAAAGAAAGAAATTAAAGACTTTATAGAATTTAATGAAAATGAAGGTGCAACTTACCCAAACTTATAGAACACAATGAAAGCTGTGCTAAGAGGAAAACTCATAGCGCTGAGTGCCTGCAGAAAGAAACAGGAAAGAGCAAATATCAGAAACTTGACAGCACACCTAAAACCTCTAGAACAAAAAGAAGCAAATACACCCAGGAGGGTAGAAGGCAGGAAATAATCAAACACAGAGCTGAAATCAACCAAGTAGAAACAAAAAGGACCATAGAAAGAATCAACAGAACCAAAAGTTGGTTCTTTGAGAAAGTCAACAAGATAGATAAACCCTTAGCCAGACTAACGAGAGGACACAGAGAGTGTGTCCAATTTAACAAAATCAGAAATGAAAAGGAAGACATAACTACAGACTACAGAATAAGAGGAAATTAAAAAAATCATCAGATCTTACAACAAAAGCCTATATTCAACAAAACTTGAAAATCTGCAGGAAATGGACAATTTCTTAAATAGGTACCATGTACCTACCGAAGTTAAATGAGGAACAGATAAACCATTGAAACAACCCCATAACTCCTAAAGAAATAGAAGCAGTCATTAAAGGTCTCCCCAACCAAAAAGAGCCCAGGTCCAGACGGGTTTAGTGCAGAATTCTATCAGACCTTCATAGAAGACCTCATACCAATACTATCCAAACTATTCCACAAAATTGAAAACAGATGGAGCACCTCCAATTCCTTCTATGAAGTCACAATTACTCTTACACATAAATCACACAAAGACCCAACAAAGAAAGAGAACTTCAGACCAATTTCCTTTATGAATATTGACACCAAAATACTCAATAAAATTCTTGCAAACTGAATCCAAGAGCACATCAAAACAATCATCCATCATGATCAAGTAGGCTTCATCCCACTTATGCAGGGATGCTTTAATATAGAGAAACCATCAACATAATCCACTATATAAACAAACTGAAAGATAAAAACCACATGATCATTTTATTAGATGCTCAGAAAGCATTTGACAAAATTCAACACCCCTTCATGATAAAAGTCCTGGAAAGAAAAGGAATTCAAGGCCCATACCTAAACATAGTAAAAGCCATATACAGCAAACCAGTGGCTAATATTAAACTAAATTGTGAGAAACTTGAAGCAATCCCACTAAAATCAGGGACTAGACAATGCTGTCAACTCTCTCCCTACTTATTCAATATAGTTCTTGAAATCCTAGCCAGAGCAATCAGGAAAAAAATGAGATCAAAGGTATACAATTCGGAAAGGAAGCATTCAAAATATCACTATTTGCAGATGATATGATAGTATATTTAAGTGATCCCAAAAGTTCCAACACAGAACTACTAAACCTGATAAACACCTTCAGCAAAGTGGCTGGGTATAAAATTAACTCAAATTAATCAGTAGCCTTCCTCTACACAAAAGAGAAAGAAGCCGAGAAAGAAATTAGGGAAATGACACCCTTCATAATAGTCCCAAATAATATAAAATACCTTGGTGTGACTTTAACCAAGCAAGTGAAAGATCAGTATGATAAGAACTTCAAGCCTCTGGAGAAAGATATTCAAGATCTCAGAAGATGGAAATATCTCCCATGCTCATGGACTGGCAGGATTATTATAGTAAAAATGGCCAATTTACCAAAAGCAATCTACAGATTCAATACAATCCCCATCAAAATACAAATCCAATTCTTGAGAGAGTTAGACAGAACAATTTGCAAATTCATCTGGAATAACAAAAAAACCAGAATAGCTAAAACTACCCTCAACAATAAAAGGACTTCCAGGGGAATCACTATCCCTGAACTCAAGCAGTATTACAGAGCAATAGTGATAAAAGTGGATAGTGTTGGTACAGAGACAGACAGATAGACCAGTGGAATAGAATTGAAGACCCAGAAATGAACGCGCACACCTATGGGCACTTGATTTTTGACAAAGGAGCCAAAACCATCCAATGGAAAAAAGAGCATTTTCAGCAAATGGTGCTGGTTCAACTGGAGGTCAACATGTAGAAGAATGCAGATCGATCCATGCTTATCACCCTGTACAAAGCTTAAGTCCAAGTGGATAAAGGACCTCCACATCAAACCAGATACACTCAAACTAATAGAAGAAAAACTAGGGAAGCATCTGGAACACATGGGCACTTGAGAAAATTTCCTGAACAAAACACCAATGGCTTATGACTTAAGATTCAGAATCAACAAATGGAATCTCATAAAACTACAAAGCTTCTGTAAGGCAAAGGACACTGTGGTTAGGACAAATTGGCAACCTACAGATTGGGAAAATATCTTTACAAATCCTACAACTGATAGAGGGCTCATATCCAAAATATACAAAAAAAACTCACGAAGTTAGATGCCAGAGAGACAAATAACCCTATTAAAAATGGGGTTCATAGCTAAGCAAGGAATTCACAGCTGAGGAATGCCTTATGGCTGAGAAGCACCTAAAAAAATGTTCAACATATTTAGTCATAAGGGAAATGCAAATCAAAATAACCCTGAGATTCTATCTCACAGCAGGCAGAATGGGTAAAATGAAAAACTCTGGCGACAGCAGACACTGCTGAGGATGTGGAGAAAGAGGAACACTCCTTCATTGTTGGTCGGATTGCAGACTGGTACAACCATTCTGGAAATCAGTCTGAAGGTTCCTCAGAAAATTGGACATTGTACAACCTCAGGACCCAGCTATACCTCTCTTGGGCATATACCCAAAAGATGCTCCAACATATAACAAAGACACGTGCTCCACTATGTTCAAAGCAGCCTTATTTATAATAGCCAGAAGCTGGAAAGAACCCAGATGTTCTTCAACAGAGGAATGGATACAGAAAATGTGGTACATCTACACAGTGGAATATTAGTCAGCTATCAAAAACAATGACTTTATGAAATTCATAGGAAAATGAATGGAACTGGAAAATATCATCCTGAGTGAGGTAACCCAATCACAGAAAAACACACTTGGTATGCACTCATTGATAAGTCAATATTAGCCCAAATGCTCGAATTTCCCTAGATGCACAGAACACATGAAACTCAAGAAGGATGACCAAAATGCTAATACTTCACTCCTTTAAAAAGGGAACAAGAATACCCTGGGTAAGGCATAGGGAGGCAAAGTTTAGAACAGAGGCAGAAGGAACGCCTATTCTGAGCTTGCCCCACGTGTGGCCCATACTTATACAGCCACCCAACTAGATAAGATGGATGAAGCAATGACACACAGGCTGACAGGATCCGGAAGTAGATTTCTCCTGAGAGACACAACCAGAATAAGGCAAATACATAGGCAAATGCCAGCAGCAAACCACTGAACTGAGAACAGGACCCCCGTTGAAGGAATCAAAGGACTGAAAGAGTTTGAAGGGGCTCGAGACCCCATATGAACAACAATGCCAACCAACCAGAGCTTCCAGGAACTAAGTCACTACCCAAAAACTATACATGGACTGACCCTGGGCTCCAACTACATAGGTAGCAATGACTAGCCTAGTAAGGGCACCAGTGGAAGGGGAAGCCCTTGGTCTTCCCAAGACTGAACCCCCAGTGAACGGGATTGTTAGGGGGAGGGCAGTAATGGGAGGAGGATGGGGAGGGGAACACCTATATAGAAGGGGAGCGGGAGGATTTTGGGGGATGTTGGCCTGGAATCCTGGAAAGGTAATAACAATTTAAATGTAAATAAGAAATACTCAATTTAATAAAGATGGGAAAAGAAAATGAAAATATTATCTTAAAATTCTTAAAAACAAAAAAGAAACTGAAAAAAGAAATTGTAGTGAGGATAACTAACCCAAATGTAGAGTTCCATATAGTAATCAGTATTAACATTCTAATTATATAGAGTTTGTATTTTTTTTTTGTATTTTTTTTATTAACTTGAGTATTTCTTATGTACATTTGGCAAACATCCCCTTCCCTCCCCCCTTCCTTATGGGGTGTTCCTCCCCACCCTCCCCCATTGCCGCCTCCCCCGACAGTCCAGTTCACTGGGGGTTCAGTCTAGCAGGACCCAGGGCTTCTCCTTCCACTGGTGCTCTTACTAGGATATTCATTGCTACCTATGAGGTCAGAGTCCAGGTCAGTCCATGTATAGTCTTTAGGTAGTGGCTTAGTCCCTGGAAGCTCTGGTTGCTTGGCATTGTTGTACATATGGAGTCTCAAGCCCCTTCAAGCTCTTCCAGTTCATTCTCTGATTCCTTCAACGGGGGTCCCGTTCTCAGTTCAGTGGTTTGCTGCTGGCATTCGCCTCTGTATTTGCTGTATTCTGGCTGTGTCTCTCAGGTTCGATCTACATCCGCTCCTGTTGGTCTGCACTTCTTTGCTTCATCCATCTTGTCTAATTGGGTGGCTCTATATGTATGGGCCACATGTGGGGCAGGCTCTGAATGGGTGTTCCTTCAGTCTCTGTTTTAATCTTTGCCTCTCTCTTCCCTGCCAAGGGTATTCTTGTTCCCCTTTTAAAGAAGGAGTGAAGCCTTCACATTTTGATCATCCGTCTTGAGTTTCATTTGTTCTAGGCCACTAGGGTAATTCAAGCATTTGGGCTAATAGCCACTTATCAGTGAGTGCATACCATGTATGTCTTTCTGTGATTGGGTTAGCTCACTCAGAATGATATTTTCCAGTTCCAACCATTTGCCTACGAATTTCATAAAGTCGTTGTTTTTGATAGCTGAGTAATATTCCATTGTGTAGATGTACCACATTTTCTGTATCCATTCCTCTGTTGAAGGGCATCTGGGTTCTTTCCAGCTTCTGGCTATTATAAATAAGGCTGCGATGAACATAGTGGAGCACGTGTCTTTTTTATATGTTGTAAATAACTCTATGTTCATCAATGACATTTTAAGTGTCCAAGTTAGAAATACCATCTGACATGATTCAATTATCACACCATCCTATGGTATTGAATTATTATACCTTTGCCCATAAATATGCAAAATTATGTAATGTGAGCTTTAAATTGGGTATGAGAATGATGGTTTTTCAGAGGCCACAGACAGTGAAAGTGAGAGGGGATTAGGAGTACAAGCCATTGGTGAAAAGCTTCAGGTAAAAGAGACAAGTTTTCAAGTCTTCTGTGTGATGGGGTAACTAAACTCAGATGATAATACATTTCTAAATAACTAAGAGTAAATGTCAACTATCTCGCCCCAAAATGATTGGTAAGCAAAGCAATGAATATTTGAATTAGATTGACATTTCCCATTGGGTTGTATATGACAACTCCCATAAAGATTGTTCATTTTGATTGAGAACCAATACTGGAGATAAAGGTCTAGGGAAGATGACTGAAATAAACATAAGAGTCTTAGGGAAATAAGAATATATTATAAGCTAGCACAAAACTAAAGGAGTAGCCATAAATCCACCACATATGCGAAAGAATCCATGTAGGACTAGCTCAGAGTAGAATAGTAGATACTCAAGGATGCTGAAGGTAATTAGTGTGATCTCTGACATTACAAAAATATTATGAGAGACATAATTGCATGAAAATGAGGCTTTAGATATCAAAGTTCACTATTTGTATCTGAAACTGAATTGTATGAGTACACTATAGAAAATTCACTCTTACATTAAAGTAACACATCATAAATTTCTAAAATATCAAGAAAACCATTATAGTAGGTTAAATTTGTTAATATTAAAAACACGATTATCTTTTAATATCATACTTAGGGTTACTTGGACAGTCAAATTGCTTGATGTATATGTATTTTTAAAATTTGCATTCATTATTAAAGTGATTCATTTTTGATTCACTCCAAATATTCTATTATCCTTTAAAACAATAGAATTTCATGAGAAATATGTAAAAACATACATGAAATAAAAGCAAAATATCTCCAATTAATTTATAGAGTGATTCAGTAATTCAATTCACTGAATTGTGATACAACTTAAAATAGACATCAAGTTCACACATGCAATAGAACTGTTGCTGACCTCTGTCTTCTTCTTCTGTTTCTCTTCCTATTCCAACAAATTTTATTTGTACTAATATAACTTTATAATAATCACTAATGCCTAGTAAAACCAAGTTGTATGAAAAAGGAAAGTTTAAATTTAAGAGAGAAATAGAAATCAAAGACACTGGAGCAAAAACATTTATTTGAAGATTTTAATAAAACTGGTTATTAGTATCTAGAATTATCAAGACAAGAAAAGACAAATTATCAAAATGTGAAATGCAGCAACAGATTCTAATTCCCATCTTAACAACACTAAGTGGATAAATGTGAAATAGCATAAATAATTTAAGCTAGCATTTTAGATAAATGGACAAATTCTATGAACAGTCCATATTATTAAAAAGACTCCTTCATAGATCAAGGGATACAAATGTTATAGAAAGAAATTGCAGATGATATGATAGTATACAAATGTGACCCCAAAAAGTCTATCAGAGAATTCCTAACAGCTGATAAACACCTGCAGGAAAGTAGCTCGGTACAAATTAAAGAAATCAGTAGCACTCCTTTATATAAACAGACTAACAAAGAAGATAAGGAGACAACACTTTTCATAACAGCCACAAATAATATAAAATATTTTGATATAACTCTACTGAAGCAGGTGAAATACTTTTATGGTAAGAAGTTCATTTTCCTGAAGAAAGAAATCAAGGAAACTACCAGAAAATGAAAAGTTCTCCCATGATCATGTATTTTTGGGATTAACAAGTAAGAATAGCTATCTAGATTTTTGACAAATAACCCAAAACCATAGGATTGAAAATGGTGAGCATCTTTAACAAGTGGTCCTGCTCTATCTGGATGCCTGCCAGTAGGAGAATGCTAAGAGATTCATATTTATCAGGTTGCTCAAAACTCAAGTCCAAAATGCTTCAAAGATCTCAACATAAAACCAGATACACTAAATGTAACAGAACAGAGGTTGGGGAATAGCCTTGAATTCTTTGGCGTAGTAAACAACTTCCTGAAGAAAATACCAATGGCAAGACACAGAGGTCAAGAGTAAATAAACGGGACCTTAAGAAACTGCAAAGTTTTGGTAAATCAAAGGACGCTATCATTAGGACAAATGCAGCCTACAGATTGGGAAAAGATCTTCATCAATCGTACATCTGACAGAGGGCTAATATCCAAATATGTAAAGAATATAAGAAGTTAGACACCAACAAATTAAATACCCCAATTAAAACAGCAGGGTACAGATCTGAGAAGAATTCTCAAGAGAGGAACCTCAAATGGCTGTGAAACACTTAGTCAACAGGGAAATACAAATCAAAATGACTCCGAGTTTCCAATTACACCCATCAGAATGAGTAAGATCAAAAACTCAAGGGACAGCGAGGTTGTAGAGCAAGGAGAATACTCCTCCACTGTTGGTGGTAGTGCAAACTTTTATCACCACTCTGGAAATCAATCTGGTGGTTTCTCCGAAAATTAGAAATAGTTCTACCTGAAGACCCAGCTATATCACTCCTGGGCATATACCCCAAAAATGCTCCACCATCCCACAAAGATGTTTGCTCAATTATGTTCGTAGATGCCTTATTCATAATAGCCAGAAACTAAAAAAAGCCACAAATATCAAAAACAACAAACAGTTGTCCCTCCACTGAAGAATGGATAGAAAATGTGGTTTCCTTACACAATGAAATATTTCTCAGCCATTAGAAACAAGGACATCATGAATTTTGCAGGCAGAAAGATGGGACCAGAAAATATCACCCTGAGTTAGGTAATCCAGACCCAAAAGACAGGCATGGAATGCGCTCACTTATAACTGGATATTAGCCATAAAATACGGTAATTTTTCACACTATAATAAACAGACCCAAAGAAACCAAATAACAAGAAGGGCAGAAAAGGGAGGATGGTGGTATGTTTTTCATAAGGAGAAACAAAATAGGTATCAGAGGTCTATGGAAGGAGGTAACTGGATGGTAGAGGGGATGGTAAAGGAAGCGGAGCAGAGATGGGGGATCATGTAGGAAGAACAGTGTAGAGAGAATGGAAGGGGCAGTGGGGGAAATAATCTCTAGGAAGAGCAAGAGACCTAGGATGTGTGGAGGCTCCAGGGGTAATATGGGGTAACTCTAGCTGAGATTAATAGCAGGGAGTGATATGAGTCAGGAATTGGTCACTTCTTCTAGTCAAGCAAGACTCCCAGTGTAGTGATGAGGACAGTAAATCACCCACAAAACCTCGCACCCAAAATGTGTCCAGCCTACATGACGTGGAGGGACAAAGACAGAGCAGAAACAGAGGGTATGGCCAACTGACTGCCCCAAATTGCGAGCCATTGCATTGGCAAGAACCTATCTGACACTATTAATGATATTCTGTTATTCTTGAAAACAGGAACCCTAGCGTAGCTGTCCTCTGAGAGGTTCTACACAGCAGCCAACAGAAAGAGATGCAGAGAGCCACAGCTAAACATTAGACGGAACTTGGGGAGCCTTACCCAAAGAGGACAGGAACTTTACAGAAGACCAACAGAGTCAACTATCCTGTATCCTTGTGGTTTCCAAGTGACTGAATCACCAACCAAACAGTGAGCACAGGTCACTTAGCATTTTGCACATATATAGCATCTGCACAGCTTGGTCTTCGTGCGGTTCTCCAACAACAGGAGCAGGGTTGTTCACGAATCTGTTGCTTGTCTGCCTGCCTGTGAATTCCATTCCCCAAAATGTTCCACGTTGCCTGGTCTCAGTGGGAGATGTACCTATTCCTGCAGTAATTTGATGTAGAGGGTGTGGCTTGACATCCAGAAGGGGGCTCCCCATTTGCACTCAAGAAGGAGAGGATAGAATGGGAGAGGCTTTGCATGAGGGGGTAGTAGAAAGAAAGGGGGCAGCAGAGATTGGGATGTGATATGAATAAATAAACAAATTAAAATAAAAGTTTGGCCAATTCAGATTAGCCTATATTCATCTCGTCTCTTAATTACTGATTGATGTGTCAAGGTTTAGCCCCCTGTCTTCAAATGGGGCTGTACTAAATAAACAAATAAACAAACAAACGCAGCTAAGCCAACCAGAGGTACCAGTCAAGTCACTGAGTAGCATCTATCTGTGGTTTCTGCTTCTTAAGTCCTTGCCCTGATTTTTTTCAAGAATGGACTGTCACCTGAAGTGTGATCCAAATAAAACTTGACATCCCCCCCCCACAAAAAATTCGTCATGAAAGATGAGATCTACACTTCTCTGTGACTATAATGACCAATATTTAGAGTGAAGATAACAGTTATGCTTATTTAGGAAATACAATGCAGGCTGAGCTAGTTAAATCTATGAAAAAATATGCATATTTATATATGAATGTAACAACAAATAATGTGAAAAAGAAGTCATGAATTTCATATAAAATGATGAAGCGTTTACAAAAAGAAGAGGGAAATCATGTGATTATGTTGTAATCTTGAAAATAAAAGAAATAATAAATGTTTCTTGAAGGTTTATTTTTAAATATTCATTGAAAATGTCAATGTGTTTTGGGGATGTTCAGACCCCATTCTCCACTGCCATCTATTCTTATATCTGCCAGCCCCTGCATATCCTTCTAACTTTTCATCCACTTTAAAAAAAAAGCAAACCACTTTAAGCTGGTCACATCTTTCTGGGGTAGGGACCATTCATGTTACATGGAAGGCCTGCCAGGAGTAACATTCTTGAGGAAAACTGATTACTCTTAACCAGAAGGTATAAATCACCAATAGTATCATCAATAACAGTCTCATCATAGAGATGAGACTTTATGATTCGCTTCCCTAATATTTGCTAATATTTTGATTAGCTTGATCTTTTATAAAATTGTCTGAATCCTTGTGAGTTCATATGATCAACTTCCCTAGTCATCTAATGTTGTGTGTAGTTTTGAAAGAACCCATGTTAAGTCTGGCTTAAGGAATTTGGATATTATTTGTTTGTGTGGTGGCAAAACTTGTCACAATCTATGACAATTTGAAAATGAAGTCATGGAAGGTCAGATGCTGGAAAGAACTGACTGGGAGCTAGCATGGTGATTTTGATTTGTTGCAGGACTTTTGGGGTTAATTCAAAATTTTCCATGGGATGAAACTGTTCAAATATAAAGTGAGTATTTTTCACTCCATTAAGCATTTCTGAAAATGCCCTGAAAGACACGGTCAGTGACATATTTTTATGATGACTCTAAGATTTAGTTTACAAAGGAAATTCATTAACACACTCAGATTCAACAGAATTAAGAAAAAACCTACATGGTCATATGGAAGGAAATGGAAGGTTGGGATACATTTTTGTTTTATTTTGTATTTTTGTTAATTTTTTTATAATTTCCTACCTGGCTTGAGCTTGCACAGCCACTGTAAGTTATTATTTACAATGTCCATGTTAGGTTCTAAAAACATTCATTCATTTTAGTCATTTGCTGTCTCTGCCTCTAACTTTTGCTTTCACTTCAGATTGCTCTCTCAGCCTGAGGACAGGTTCAGTGTGATAGAGCTGTTCCTTTTATAGTCAGTCAAACCTATGCTGTGTCACTTATTCTTTGCACCTTGACCAGATGTTGGTCTCAGCATTGACTATTGTATTAGCAATAGTAGTTTTTCTTTTCTGGTATGGTAAAATATGCCGAGGCAATGTACAGAAAAAGAAGTTATTCTGGTCTGTAGTTCCAAATAAGTAGGAGTGATAGTTTGTATATGCTTGGCCCAGGGAGTGTCACTATTAGGAGGTGTGACCTTGTTGGAGTAGGCGTATCACTGTAGGTGTGGGCTTTAAGACCCTCATCCTACCTACCTGGAAGCCAGTCTTCTCCTGCTTGCTTTCAGAACAAGATAGTAAACTCACAGCTTCTCCTGCACCATGCCTGCCTGGACACTACCATGCTCCCACCTTGATGACTAGACTTTTGAACTTTCAACCAGCCCCAATTAAATGTTGTTCTTTATAAAATTGACTTGGTCATGGTGTTTCTTCATAGCTGTAAAACCCTAACTAAGACAGTAGGAAACACATTTCCAGTTACAAGCACAAAAAGGACTTTCTAAGCAGGATCCTAGCAGTACAAGCAAGAAGACAGCCAATTGATAAATGGAACTTAGTAAAACTGAAATAATTCATACAACAACAATGAATATCAATAAAAAATTATGACATGGAAGTAAAGAAAGTTGTCAAAAGCAAACAACCTAGCAAGAGAAGATAGCTTTAAAAATGTTCAATATTTTTAACAATTGGAGAAATGAAAATTAAAAGGACGATATTTTTCAAATATGATATAGTAAGAATTAAAGGAACCAAATAGTTTTAACAGAATATTGGATTTTGACAGTAAACTTCACATAGCCCATTACTGAGTGCAAAAATACTGAGGATTTCTTGCCAATTCAGAAACAATAAAAGTTTTTGATTCATTTCTATAACAACTGCTGCTATTATAGAGGCTCTCATCATGGTAGACCACCACAGAAAGTAAGTATAAATTCAATTATATTCGATAGAAAAAATGCTATGGCACTTACAAAGCTTGTGCTACATATGTGCAGGTGAAAAATATACTGGAACTAATAAGGTCAGTTCTGTGTACAATGTGAGCATGTAAAAAGAAACTCCAGTCTATACATTGATAATGAATAAAAATCATAAAATTTCTGTAAACTATTGAAAACTATCATGGTTTATATAATAAGTGTCCCATTCTAAAGCAAATACGTTCATGGTAAGAATCTCTCCGAAGAAAGCACTGTCATACCAGTGAGAGAAGAAGTGAGATGTATTCACAGGTAGAGACAGGATAGCTCCTGAAAGGCTTGGGTCCTGAGAACAGTTTTCATTCTCTCAGCTTATCCTCTAAAACCACAAGTCTGGGTGAGCAAGCAAGCAAGTTGGATTTTTCCAGGGCATGGGTGGAAATTTGCATTTTGCTTTTCAAAGGGCATATGTTACAGTTGATACAAATAAACTTTTCAAGTCAGGTGGCTGAGGGCAACAACCTATTTTGTTTCAATGGATTCTACAGTTCCTCTGTTTCAAGGAGCAAGATAAAATCTTGTTTTTGCAATAAGCAGTGCAAATTGTACTTTCAGTAAATCACTAAATAACTCAATAATTCAATATATATTAATTTGCCATTCCTACCTTATCTATCCCACATCAAGGTCTTGTTCTCCATATTGCATTCATTGAATCACAATTGGTCACAATTTCATCATTCATTCAGTATTGCTGAAATCACACCTAATTGGTCTATTTAGAGGTAATGCATACTTGTGGAAAGTCGGTAACAGTGGAGTGCATTTGAATTATGTGTTTTGTCCCTGCACTCTCTTTTTTTTTTTTTTAAACTTTGCTCTGTAATATTAGAATTCATCTCTGTCCCAAGGTGATGAGGCCAATTGACAACAGTAGGGACCTCTACATATTAAATAAATCTTCCCTGCCTTCAGGTTTTGTCTTTGAGATTTCTTTCACTGTGATGGAAAGGTGAACTTGGCTTAGAGAACTTGGCTTGCCTTGGGTTGTGTCCTCAGCTTTGAAGGACAAAATGACTAGAATATATACTATAGCGTATCAGTGGAAGTGATCTTGAAAAAGAAAAGCTGATTCTCAAATTCAATAATTACCCAAAAGCTAAGAGAAGCCAAGTGAACTGAGGTATTTCCCCAATAGAGCTATGTAAACAACTGTATGTTTAAAAAATTTCTAAAAGTAAATAAAAAAATAACTGGATAATAATAATCACACTAGCTTTTTTTCTATCAAAAGATTCCATATATAAGTAAGCAATTTATCTAGTAATGTAGTATTATAATTGAAATGTAGACAAAATATATATAATAGCATATGTAAATTAAATATGCATTAATAAAATTATTTTGAAACATATAAAGGCCCAAAATGACTCTATTGGCTGTTTTGGAAAATAAAAACTATGCTCAGGAACTAAATGTGATTAGTCTGCTCTTGTGTTTAATAAAGGTGTTTTGAAACACTCTAGGCTCATAAGTTCATGATTGTCTAATTTACAATAAACAGGAGAAGTCATGCTATTTCTACATAAGTGGTTCAGCTCATGAAACTGTTAAATACGTACTGCCTGTCTTTTTATGGAAGAAAAATGTTTGCCAACACTTTGATTAGCATTTTGTAATGAAAACAATACTAAAATGAAGCCCCTGAGAATTTGGCAGAAATAATTTCACTGTATTCAAATAGAAGATGTGTTCTGAACGGGTATCACTGCTTTGGAACTCAAATCTCTACATCATGCTAAGTCCTCTAACTTAGGACCTCTAATGCTGAGGTCCAGACACCTTCCCTGAAACAGCTGAGGCTTGCTTACAGCACTACAGACTGATGCATATAAACCCCCATATACTTGAGCAAAGAGAAACAAACAAAGCTGAGTTTCCTTTTGGTATATTAACTGAACAGAGCACATTACATTTCATTGCCAAGAATTTAACTATGTCTTCAGATCTGCTGCAAAAGAAAAAAAACTTACTATGTATGTCATGATAATATGCAGAATATCTTTTCATTCATTGAGAAGCGTACACATGTATATGTGTAAAACTACTTATGATTACTGCAAATACCTTCAGCGATAGAGAATAAGTGCCTAAACTAACAGCAAATATACAGGTAAACATAAAAGGGATATGGATGAAATAGAGAAATGATAATAAAAAGACAGAAAAGGGTACAAGGGGACACAGAAAATTCCCATCCATTAGTGTAAACAAGACCCATATGTGTCCTTTCCACTTAGACTCAGGAGCATATATCCATCTGTAGTATCCTCAGTTGAGCTTGAATGGCGAGAGTCAGGGGGCTCAGATGGTGTCTAACTTTCTGTAATGTGGCACATGCAGGCTTTCTCAGAGCATCTCCTCCCCTCTGAGCAATTGCTTATCTCTAAGGAGAAACTTTAAAAACCTGTGTGCACATGCTGTGTTGTGTGCCATTTAAGTAATTATCTTCCTAAGTTCCCATGTCTTTCGCCATTAAAGAAAACATTGCTTTCTTAACTATGTCTGTTTTACTGCTTAAGCATAGTACTGTCCTGTTGTGAAACTAAACAAATGCTGAATTAAAGGAAAAAAACAACAACAGCACTTCCTTAGAAATAACTACATTAACATATACACCCAGAAAAGGATAAAATAAAAAAACATACAGGAAGAAAAATTGTCAACTTCTAGTATGATCATAAAATTACAGCTAAGTATATGGATGAGATAAAAAATAAAAAGAAAATTGGAAGAGTACCTGCATACTGTGAAAACAGAAGACAAAAAAGACATAATGATTCTTTGGCCAATGGTTCTAAGACCAATAGCTTACCATGTTGTGCCTACCTTGCAGGCCAAGGAAATGTACATCTCAACAAGTGTGACAGTCTCATTGCCAAGTACAAAATAAAAAAAAAAAAAAAAAAAAAAAAGAAAATAGCACCTAACACTAAGTACCTCTAAACTCTTTCAAATTTATATTGTCTTTTTTGATTTATCATTGTGGATATGGATAGCTAAATCTTTCTTGAGCAATAGTAACATTAAGGGACATGCAAACATGTAAAAAAGAAGACATGTAGGGCTTCAAACCCAGGCAAAGAACTGCATGCATCTAAGGAATGCTAAAAACAGGAAAAATGGTCTTCCCTAGAGAAGCACCCTACAATTCCTTAGCAATAACACATTCTTTCTTAGGTCGTTTTACATTTAGTTCAGTCTTCCCTGGAATATACAACCCTCCTGCCTTGACCTCTGGAGAGCAGAGATGGCAAGATGACCTAATGACATTAATTTTTAACAGGCAAATTTTGGAATTCTATGCAACAATATTCATTACATTTTAAGATATTTATACTTTATTCCAAATTCCACTTTCGATGAAAGTACTAAAATCAAGAGTTTGAAAAGTGGTGTCCATGGTTTCTGCCTGTGCCTAGAGCTGAAACCCAGTCGCCAAGAGCCCCTACACACCTGAGAACAGAGATAAGATCAAGTTTTCTGCTTCAGGTGACCTGACAGGTAGACGCAGATCACAGGAAGACAGAAGTCCTCTGGGACAGGGCGCTTCCAGTTTCTGGCTGTCCCAAGAACTGAACGTATCCAACTAGCTCACTGCACTCAAATCCTGTGGGGGAGAGAGCTGAACACCCAGAAGTGCAGACAATCCTGAGACCACAGGACAGACCACCACCTCTGCCCACCTCATCCCTGGCCCAAGAGGAAACTGCATAGTGCCTCTGGATACAGGAATAGAGGAGCAGTCAGTGGCAGGAACCTGTTGAGTCCAGCCTACGCCTGAAACTGAACTGAACCAGTCACACAGCTCCATGCACCCAAACCCCATAGTGGGAGAGAACTGAACCCTCAGAAGTGCGGACACATTACTTAGAACTCAGAGGAAACTACTCTCTGCCTACATTCCCTAGCCAAGAGGAAATTGCCTAGTGCAATCTGGGCACCCTGGGTACAGGGACTTAGAAGCAGTCAGGGGAAGGTCCCTTAGGGTTTCTGCCTCCAATTAGAGGTGAAAGCCAGTTGCCAGAAGCACCTACACACCTGAGAGAAGAGCCTACTATTCCTAGATCCAGCTGGAAGTAAACAGGTCTACAGGAGGGTCAATCCACTGTCAGAGACAGCAAGATAAGCTAACACCAGAGACAACCTGATGGAAAGAGGCAAGTGCAGGAAACTAAGCAACAGAAACCAAGAGTACTTGGCATCATCAAAGCCCAGTTCTCCCACCAAAGCAAATACTGGATATCCAAACACATGGGAAAAGCAAGATTTAGATATGAAATCACAGTTTATCATGACGATGGAGGACGTTAAGAAGGACTAAATAACCCCTTTAAAGAAATATAGGACAACAAAGTAAATAAATAGAAGCCCTTAAAGAGGAAACACAAAATCCCCTTAAAGAATTACAGGAAAACACAGCCAAACAGGTGAAAGAATTAAACAAAATAAACCAGGAGATAAAAATAGAAACAAAAACAATAAAGAAAGCACAATGGGAGACAACCCTGGAGGTAGAAAACCTAGGGAAGAGATCAGGAGTCATAGATGTGAGCATCACCAACAGAATACAAGAGATAGAAGAGAGAATCTCAGGGACAGAAGATACCACAGAAAACATCAAAACAACCATCAAAGATAATGTAAAACACAAAAACTTCTAACCCAAAATATCCAGGAAATCCAGGACACAATAAGAAGATCAAACCTAAAAATAATAGGTATAGAAGAGAGTGAAGAGTCCCAAATTAAAGGGCCAGTACATACATAAGAGTCAGAACACCAAATGCACAAAAGAAAGAATATAAAAAGCAGTAACGGTAAAAGATCAAGTAACATATAAAGGCAGACCTATAGGAATTACACCAGTCTTCTCAAAAGAGACTATGAAAGCCAAAAGAACATGGGCAGATGCCATACAGACCCTGAGAACACAAATGCCAGCCCAAGTTACTATATCCAGCAAAACTCTCAAGTAACATAGATGGAGAAAACAAGATATTCCATGGCAAAACCAAATTTACACAGTATCTTTCTACAAATCCAGACTTACAAAGGATAATGAATGGAAAACTCCAACACAGGGAGGGAAGCCATACCCTGGAATAAATAAGAAAGTAATCTCCTTGCAACGATACCAAAAGAAGAGACACAAAAACATAATTCCACCTCTAACAATGAAAATAATGGGAAACAACAATCACTATTCCTTAATATCTCTCAACATCGATGGACTCAATTCCCCAATAAAAAGTCATAGACTAACAGACTGGATACATAAAGAGGGTCCAGCATTTTGCTGCATACAGAACACACCTCAAAGAAAAAGACAGTTACTAACTCAGAGAAAAAGGCTGGAAAAAACTTTCCAAGTAAATGGTCAGAAGAAACAAGCTAGAGTAGCCATTCTAATATCGAATAAAATTGGCATTCAACCAAAAGTCATCCAAAAAGATAAGGAGTGACACTTCATATTCATCAAAGGAACAATTCACCAAGATGAACTCTCAATCCTAAGTATATATGACCCAAATTCAAGAGTCCCTATGTTCATAAAAGAAAGTTTACTAAAACCAAATCACACATTGTACCTCACACAATAATAGTAGGAGATTTCAACACCCTACTGTCATTAATGAACAGATCATGAAAACAGAAAGTCAAAATGACAGAGAAACTTATAGAAGTTATGAACCAAATGGACGTAAGAGATATTTTTAGAACATTTCATCCTAAAACAAAAGAATATACCTTCTCAGCACCTCATGGCACCTTCTCCAAAATTGACCATATAATTGGTCACAAAACAGGACTCAACAGATACAGGAAGATCTACCAGATCACCACAGACTAAGGCTGGTCTTCAACAACAACAAAAATGACAGAAAGTCCACATATACATGGAAGTTGAACAACTCTCTACTCGATGATAACATGGCCAAGGAAGAAATAAAGAAAGAAATTAAAGACTTCTTAGAATTTAATGAAAATGAAGGCACAAAATACCCAAACTTATGGGACATAATGAGACCCTAAGAGAACACAAATGCCAGCCCAGATTACTGTATCCAGCAAAACTCTTATTCAACATAGATGGAGAAACCAAGATATTCCATGACAAAACCGAATTTACCCAATATCTTTCTCAAATCCAGCCCTACAAAGGATAATAAATGGTAAAGTCCAAAACGAGATGGCAAGCTATACCTTAGAAAAATCAAGAAACTAACTGTTTTGCAACAAAACAAAGAGAAGACAAGCACGCAAACATAATCTCATATCCAAATACAAATATAACAGGAAGCAACAATCACTACTCCTTAAAATTTCTCAACATCAATGGACTCAATTCCCCAGTAAAAAGACACAGATTAACAAACTGGATATGCAATGAGGACCCAGCATTTTACTGCCTACAGGAAACACACCTCAGAGACAAAGACAGACACTACCTCAGATTAAAAAGTTGGAAAACAACTTTCCTAGCAAATGGTCTGAAGAAGCAAGCTGGAGCAGCCATTCAAATAATGAATAAAATCGATTCTCAACTAAAAGTCATCAAAAAAGATAAGGAAGGACACTTCATATTCAAAAAAGGAAAAATCCACCAAGATGAACTCTCAGTCCTAAATATCTATGCTCCAAATACAAGGGAACCTACATACATAAAAGAAACCTTACTAAAGCTCAAAGCACACACTGCACCTCACACAATAATAGTATGAGACTTCAACACTCCACTCTCATCAATGGACAGATCATGGAAACAGAAATTAAACAGAGACATAGACAGACTAAGGGAAGTCATGAACCAAATGGACTTACCAGATATTTATAGAATGCTCTAACCTAAAATAAAAGGATATACTTTCTTCTCACCATCTCATGGTACTTTCTCCAAAATTGACCATATACTCAGTCATAAAACATGCCTCAACAGATACAGGAAGATAGAAATAATCTCACATATCCTATCAGATCACCATGCACTAAGACTGGGCTTCAATAACAACAATAATGACAGAAAGCCCACATATACATGGAAGTTGAACAATGCTCTACTCAATGATAACCTGGTCAAGGAAGAAATAAAGAAAGAAATTAAAGACTTCTTAGAATTTAGTGAAAATGAAGTTACAACATACCCAAACTTATGGGACACAATGAAAGCTGTGCTAAGAGGAAAACTCATAGCTCTGAGTGCCTGCAGAAAGAAACAGGAGAGAGCATATGTCACCAGCTTGACAGCACACCTAAAAGCTCTAGAACAAAATGAAGCAAATACACCCAGGAGGAGTAGAAGGCAGGAAATAATAAAACTCAGAGCTGAAATCACCCAAGTAGAAACAAGAAGGACCATAAAAAGAATCAACAGAACCAAAAATTGGTTCTTTGAGAAAATCAACAAGATAGATAAACCCTTAGCCAGACTAACGAGAGGACGTTTTTCATTTACATTTCAAATGTTATCCCCTTTCCTGATTTCAAGTCCATAAACCCCCTATTTCATCCCCCTCCCCCTTCTTCTGTGAAGGAGTGTCCCCTCTCCAACCACCCACCCCTTTTTGGCTCCCCACCCTGATAGTCTTCTACAGAGAGGGGTCCAACCTTGGCAGGACCATGGACTTCTACTACCATTGGTGCCCAACAAGGCCATCCTCTGCTACATATGCAGCTGGAGATGGGTCTGTCCATGTTTACTCTTTGGGTGGTGGTCTAGTCCCTACAGCTCTGCTTGGTTGGCATTGTTCTCCTTATGGGGGTGCAAACACCTTCAGCTCCTTCAATACTTTCTCAAACTCCTCCAATGGCAATTCATTCTCAGTTCAATGGTTGGCTGCTAGCATTTGCCTCTGCATTTGTCCTCCTGCTCTGGCAGAGCCTCTGCGCAGACAGCTGTATCAGGCTCCTGTCAGTCAGCATGCACTTTTTGGCATCAGCAATATTATCTAGGGTTGGTGGTTGTATGTATATGAGCTGGATCCCCAGGTAGAGCAGGCTCTGAATGGCCATTCCTTCAGTCTCTGCTCCAAATTTTGTCTTCATATCTCCTCCTATGAATATTTTTGTTCCTCCTTTTAAGAAGGACTGAAATAATTTTGGTTATCCTTCTTGAGCTTCATGTAGTCTGTGGATTGTATCTTGGGTAATTTGAGCTTTTGGGCTATTATCCACTTATCAGTGAGTGTGTCCCATTAGTACATTTTTGTGATTGGGTTATCACACTCAGGATACATCTACACAATGGAGTACTACTCAGCCATTAAAAGCAATAGCTTCATGAAATTCAAAGGCAAATACAGTTTTATATTAGTTAAAGATTTTAAGAAACTTATGTTAATATATTTTAAGTAGCATTCATGTAACTCTTAAGAAAAAATAATTAAGCCTGTATCTATCAAACATTCAGATGTATTGAAACAAATAAGTTAACCTTAAAATAAATTTCTATTTTCTACCTGAGAATAGAGACTATGAAAGGTTATAGTCCTCTGTGGATAGAAACATGATAAACCAGGCAATTGTCTATGCATGTTGATCCCAGTCAAAGATGGGTTAATCCTGAGTGCACAGTGAATACATCTTGCCATTTTTAGAGGCATGAACTTAAAAGTATAGATTTAAATATATTAAAATTTGGTTAATTTCTTTCTATGCTCTTCACATATTTCCTTGTCTTTTGTATTGCCTGGGAATGATGCAGCCAATACCCTAACAAGATGCGGACTCTTAGAGATTTAAAATTCCATATCCGGGGCTGTGTCAATTAATTTCTAGTTATTACAAAATACCGAGAATTTCGCATCCTGTTACAGTAGCAAAAAGTGAACTCTAATAACCAAAGTATTATTGGTTTTCTCAAAATTTTAGGAAACTTTATTTAAAAAGAATTATACAGAGTAGCATTTTATTTAAATAAATTTCTTAATTTTTATTTAATTTTATATTTTGTAATGGTGAATAAAGTCATCATTGAAAGATGATATATATAGATGGGCATTGAGAACAAAGGAATAAAGGGTCACAGATTTGCAAGACATGAACTTGAGGTCACTTTTCACCTTAGGGCAAAAATGAATAGTCAATTTATATAAGTCTTCATGATGGAGCTTTAATTGCATTGGACCCAGATGGATGGTTTTCTGTATCAATAGCCTTTCCTAATATCTTCAGATACTTCCTTTGCTTTATTTTTCCCTCTGGCTGCTTTTATTCAGTGTGTTCTGGTAATTTATTCCTTTGTACCTTAATTTATTAATTTGGAAAACCCACAAAGTAAAATATGATGCTGTATTATTCGCATTTAGGCTTCTATATCACCTTGTCTTTTCTGAAATTTTCCAAAAATATTAATTTATCAATTGTATATCAATTGTGCATGTCTGTATATGTGTGTTTATCATAATGTTTTGCTCATCCCAAGTTCCATAGGATAAATAACATCCCAATACTATGCACTAGAAAACTTCCTTTGAGCTGTTGTCCAGGGTAGGACTAATGACAACAAAACCAAAAAACTACTCTTATTGTCTTTAGTTGCCTCCCAGATGATGAGTAAATTTCTATTTCTGAAGATACATTTTAGATACTGGTTTTACATGATTCCAATTGAACTTAACTTGAAAACACCTTTTCACAGGTCTAGTTTCCACAGCACCAGAAAATAGTATACAATCTGCCAAAGGAGTGAAGCAATAAATACCTCTAATAAGCTGTGACTTCTGTGAACCACAATGGGAATGCTCTTGCTACATGTAGTTATCTGGTAAGGTTTTAAACCTGTTTTATACCATTGCTCTGGTCTTATTTCACTCTGACATTTTCTGTGACTTAGCTTATCATTTAGTGTTTCACTTGTTCTGCCTGTGGCAGAATTGTAAGCCATCTCACACTGTTCTGTTTGGTCATTGCTTTTACTACCAAGTTTAAAATCCCATACATTTTCTTACATATTATGTTTATTTAATATTATTTATAAATCATGAAGTGGAATGTAAATTTCCCAGAACAGATATATTAGCTCAGTTCTTGGTTATGTTTCTAGTCTATATAACATGCTCACTTCATAACAGAAACCAAAGTATTTTAGACAGATAGATTGATAGATGGATGGATAGGTGGATTGGTGATGGATGGTTGGTTGGTATAAGGATGGATTAATGAAAAGAACAAAAAATATATGAAGGAATGTTTGTTTACAATGTGAATAGATTCAAGCTAGGAAAAGATACATTTTCATTATGAACTCATAAATTAGTAGTAGTATTTAAAAATTACAAGAGCACTATTTTTCAAAATAGAATTGGAGTACTTCTTGGAACCAAGGTTATGAAATAGATATTCAGAAAATAATTTTACTTTAGACTAAAAATTTATTTCCTTTTATTTTTATACATTTAAGTCTGTATATTAGACAACATTTTCCCATACTTCCTTTAGAAAATACAGCATTATAAAAAGATGAGTTGGAATGTTGATATTTCTGTGTGTGTCTTAGACTTCAACTTTCTCAATATTTTTGACATGAAAAAATGAAAAGAAAGTAGTATATTGAACATTTTGTAAGAAAGTCATAACAGTGATCAAATATTTTAAAGTTATTCTTATATTTAGTATTTTATTTGAATTTTATTTCAGTAAAACATTTTATTTGTTATCAAGGGTATTATATAGTTACAAATATCCAGTTGTTGGTGTAGTATTAATAAACTGTGTGACTAATGCAAAAGAAACAATCTCACATCTGATTAAACTCACCTTGTGCTTGTTTTGTGAGTCCTACTTACAAAAAAAGTGTAAACTTCTGATTTCAGGTGGATTAAGTCATCATACAATATAACCATAACATCTCTGTCAATCAACTTCAAATTTAAAACTTAGTATAAATAATTTGTCTGTATAACTATATCTATGAACTCATTTATACTCATAACATATCTGTCATACAAGAAAAACAACAGGAATTTCTTAAGGAAGATAAGAGTGGAAACTGCATAGAGAACATTCAAGAACAAACAACTTTGGGATCAGTTTTCTCTTTTCTTTAATACTTATGAACTCTCACTTAAATATTACCCAAGCATCCATAATAGCCTGGACTATATTTAATTTAAAATTTTATTACAATGCTTGTTCAAAATTTACTTATGCATATTCATGTCTACCATTAGGGTTTTGTTTGTTTGTTTGTTTTGTGTTTATTTTATTTTTATGTCTTTTCCTGTTTTTTTAAATTTTTTATTGGATAATTTTTTATTTACATTTAGAATGTTATTACCTGTCTCAGTTTCCTGTCCAGAAGCCCCCTATCCCAGCCCCCTCCCCCTTCTTTGATAAGGGTGTTCCCTCTCCCCAACCATTCCCCCTTCCCGGCTCCCCCTGACATTCCTCTACATGCTGGATTGGGGGAGGCAGCCTTGGCAGGACCAAGATATTCTCCTCCCATTGGTGCCCAACAAGTCCATCTTCTGTTACATACACAGCTGGAGAGATGGGTCTGTACATGTGTACTCTTTAGGTAGTGGTTTAGTCCCTGGTTGGTTGGTATTGTTGTTCTTAGGGGGTTACAAACCCCTTCGGCTCCTTCAATCCTTTCTCTACCTCCTTCAATGGGGACCCCATTCTCAGTTCAATGGTTGGCTACAAGGATTCATTTCTGTATATGTCATGCTCTGGCAGAGCCTCTTAGGAGACAGCTATATCAGGCTCCTATCAGCATGCACTTCTTGGCTTCATCAATATTGTCTAGTTTTGACGGCTGTATATATATATATGTGTGTGTGTGTGTATGTATATTACACATATATACATATGTATACATATACATATATATGTATGTATATTAGATCCCTAAGCTCTGAATGACCATTCTTTCGGTCTCTGCTCCAATCTTTGTCTCCATATTACTGCCTATGACTATTATTGTACCCTCTTTTAAGGGAAAATATGCATTTTGGTTGTCCTTCGTGTGGTTTATGGATTGTGTCTTTACCATTGGTTTCCTATTGAAAGGATGGAACAATATAGCCCAATACAACTTGGTGAGTACAGAATTATTTCACTCTGTGATATCAGTCCATTATCAAGGAAAGCCAAAGCAGGAAATCAAATCAGAGTTCAAGAGGCAAGAACTTAAACAGAGCCCCCAGAGAAACATTGTTTACAAGCTTGCCCCATTGCTTGCTCATCATTAAATAACACACAACCTCTTGTCTGTGGGGACACCACACACTGTGGGCTATGCCCGCTCCATGAATTATTAATTAAGAAAAGTTTCAAGAGGTTTGCATACAATCCAATCTGATTAATGCTTGTCTCAGTTTAGATCCATTCTTCCCTGTACCCTAGTATATGACAAGTTTATAAAACCAAATCATCATAATTGATCCCTAGTTAAGTTTACTGATAAGTACATTAAACTAATAAGCTATCTACTCTAATTTATTCCCAAGTTCTTATATTAAAACAGCAAAAGTGGCTTTCAGGCCTGTGCTTTCTGCTGAGGCATATCACCAACTTGTGCACCCCTCTCAATTCCCTAAAGTCTGAAGGCCTCCCAGGAGATCTGCTACACACAGGGATGTAGGTAAGAGACCTTCCCAAATAATCACAGCAGGAACCCCTACAAGCCCAGTGGACTTGGGACTCATCTTTCTAACTCCAACCCCAACCACATTTGGCCTTCAGATCATCCTTCTTGGCTCCTCTGAAGACCCGACTGTCTGTAGGCCCTTCAGAAGATCTGCTTCACCCAGCAGTCTGAAGGGCTTCAAGGAGATCTTTTGCACCCAGGACAACAGGGATCATCAACATGTTTTCCCCTCTGAAGACGCAACAGTCTGAAGTTTGCCCAGGAGATCTGCTACAATGAGGTTCACAGGGATCCCAGGAGACCTGAAGGAAAACAGGAGGCATGCTCATATATCATGAAGATAATAGAGTCCTTTAAGGATATATATATATATATATATATATATATATATATATATCTGTCCTTCAATGGGGACCCCATTCTCAGTTCAACGGTTGGCTACAAGGATTCACTTCTGTATATATCATGCTGTGGCAGAGCCTCTCAGGAGACAACTATATCAGGCTCCTATCAGCATGCACTTCTTGGCTTCATCAATATTGTCTAGTTTTGGTGGCTGTATGTCTGTGTATATATATATATATATATATATATATATATATATATATATTATATATATATATATGTGTGTGTGTGTGTATACATATATATTCACATATATATATATTCATATATATATATATGAATGAAAGAAATACAGGAAAACAGATAAACAGGTAGAAGCCCTTAAAGAGGAATTAAATAAATGCCTTAAAGAGATACAGAAAAATACAATCAAGCAGGTGCAGGAATTTAGCAAAGTGGCCCAAGATCTAAAAGTTGCAGTAGAATTAAAAAAAAAAAAAGAAAATACTAATATAGGCAACCTTAAACATGGAAAACCAAGAAAAGTGGTCAGGAACTACAGACACAAGTATGAATAACAGAATACAAGAGATAAAAGAGAGAATTTCAAGCATAGAAGGTACTTTAGAAGATATCAACACAACCACCAAACAAAATTCAAAATGGAAAAAATATCCTAACCCGAAAACCCAGAAAATCCAGGAAAGAATGAAAAGACCAAATATAATAATAATAGCAGTAGAAAAGAGTGAAGATTCCAAGCTCAAAGGACCCAAAAGTCTCTTCAACAAAATCAAAGAAGAAATCTTTCCCAACTTAAGAAAGTGATGGCCATAAATGCATAGCTTGGATCAGAAAAGAAAATACTTTCCTCACATCATAATCAAAACACTAAATGTAGAGAACAAAGAAAGAATATTAAAATCTGTAAGGAAAAGAGCCAAGAAACATATAATGGGAGACCTAATAGAACTACATCAAATGTCTCAACAGAAACCCTAAAAGCCAGAAAGCCTGGACAGAGGTCAGAAAGAACCTACTAGAACCCAAATGCCAGACCAGGCTAATATACTCTACAAACTCTCAATCATCATAAATGGAGAGGCCAAAATATTCCAGGACAGAATCAAGTTTAAATGATATCTATTTGCCAAGCCAGCCCTACAGAGGATTTTAGATTGAAAATTCCAATACAAGGAGTGTACCCACATCAAGGGAAAAACAAGATATTAATCATCTCACAACAAAACCAAAAGGAGAGAATTACATACACATAATGCCACGTACAATAAATATAACAGAAACTAACAGTCATCAGTCTCTAGTATCTCTCAACATCAATGAACTCAATTTCCCAATAAAAAGACATAACCTAATACATTGGATATACAAACAGGACCCAGCATTTTTCTGCATAAAAGAAACACATCTCAATAACAAAGACAGGTACTTCCTGAGAGTAAAAGGCTGGAAAAAGTCTTCCAAGCAAATGGTCCCAAGAAACAAGGGAGAGTGACCATCCTAATATCCAATAAAATAAGCATTCAATCAAAAATTTTCAATGGAGATGAGGAAGGACATTCTGTATTCATCAAAGGAAGAGTCTGCCAACAGAGAGTCTCAATATGCAACATCTATGTCCCAAATGCAAGGGCAACAACAATTACAAAAGAATTTACTAAAGTGCAGAACACTCATTGAACCCCAAACAATAATAGTGGGAGACTTCAGCAACCCACTCTGACCAATGGACAGGTCACTGAAACAGAAACTAAATGGAGACACAATGAAATTATCAGAGGTTATGAACCTAATGGTTTTAACAGATATATACAGGTATCCTTGGGAGGTAGGAGATAGGAGGTAGGGGGACCTTCTAGAATGTACCAGAGACCTGGGTGGTGAGAGAGTCTCAGAACTCAAAGGGATGGACGTAGGTGAAATGGTTTACAGTTGGAAGTTGTAGAATGCACCTCCAGTGGAAAAACAGGGCATCAAGTGGAGGGATCGTGTTGTTGTCAATTCTGACCCAGAATTGTTCCTGACTAAAAGAACTGCAGGGGCGACAACAGAGAAGGGACTAAGGAAAAGAGATCCAGTGACCAGACCAAATTGGGACCCAGCTCAAGGGGAGTCTCCAAGGCCTGACACTAGTATTGATGCTATGGTGTACTTACAGAAAGGAGCCTAGCATGGCTGCTTATGGGAGGGCCAACAAGCAGTTGACCATGATAGAAACAGATACTTACATGCAACCGATGGACAGAAATTGGAAGCCCTGTAGTTGAATTAGGTAAATGCTGGAAGAAGTTGTGGAGGATGGTGACCCCATAGTACATCCAGAAGTCTCAACTAACTTGGATCCCTGAGATCTCTCAGACACTGAGTTGTCAAACAGAGGCATACACTAACTGGTAGGAGCTTCCCCCTTGGGACACATATAGAGTAGATGACTGTCTGGTCTGTCCTTAGAGAAGACAGACATAACCCTGGAGAATCTTGAGGCCTGAGGATGTGGGGAGGCCTTTCAGAGTGCGGTAGGGTTGCGTGATTGGCCTTGGGTGGGTGGGATGGGGACATCCATTTGGAGTCAGGGGTGGGTGGTTGTGAAGGTATGGGATGAGGAACTTTTGGAGGGTGTACCAGGAACTGGATCATCACTGGACTGTAAAAACCGATTAAAGAAAATTTTTAAAAAGTAGTTATTCAACAAACTGTATTTTGCATAAGGGAAAAATAAAAATGCTCACACACGCACTCACAAATGTAAGAATGTTCTTTACAATTTGACCCAATTTTACTAATAATATTAAAAAGAGTTCATGAAGGTGAAAGAAAACACTGGTAATTTGATGACAGAAGCATGCAGAGGCAGAAAACTAATTACTCTGAGGTGTTGTTTTATAGGAAATAGACACTGTTTAAAGGAGAAAGATTACTTTTGACTTTGTCTATACTACAAGCAAACATATAAATTTAAAGCATGAGATCTATGTTTGAAAGCAATGAAAAATGAACATTGAATTTTCCACTCATTCTCTTTCTTTCAGTTCTTTAATATAGTAAAGCAATTTAGCCCATTATAGTACTTTGTCAGAGAGAGAGAGTAACAGGTCTGATCGTGAGACTGATCAACCAAACTGGAGATGGCATCAAATGATTATGTTCAAGGACTAAGAAAACAGAGCAAAACAAGTAAACAATCTTATCAAGGATTAATTTGATTCGTAAAAACAAATATAAACTACCAATTCGTTCTTTCTCAACTTGACAATTCACCATTGGTACAACTGCCAGGTAAAAACATAATTATCTACAACTTGGTGGTTGTAAGTAAAATAAGCAAACAAAACAAACAAAAAGAAAAAATCAACAAAAAAATAAAAAGCAAAAAAAAAAAAACCCAAAACAAAACAACTCATTCTTGATATAACTAATGTAGACTGAAGCAAGAATAACAACCAATGTGAATCATGTCGCAGTGTAGTGACACAGTGACACTTTATTCAGAAATATTCTTGGAAACCCACCTTGTTAAAATGCAAAAGGAACATATTGGATATTGCATTATTCATAATCTTTATTCAAATTTCTTCTTCCATAAGCATCAGTATATATTTAATGATTAAATAACACATGAAATGGTGACGTGTATCTCTTAAAATTGCAATATTGTGTGCATAAAAGTCCTTATAGAGTACTAAAGCTATATCTTTTGATTAAAAGAAACCATGGGGGAAATCTGTAAGTTATATGAAATGTATGTCAGAGATATTAAGGAACTCAAAAAGACTGCCTTTAATTTAACAAAGCATTTTCTTGTTTCATTTGGCTCTAAACCAATATAAAATAGTTTTCTCATGTATAACCTATGAGAATATTAATAATAAAAGTTTGTACTTCATTAGTGAAGAATTTTAGAAACATGTTGAAAGAAAAGCTCAATTGGGAATATGGGATTCCAATTTGTATCTCCTAGAATATTTATTGATAAAAGTGATGTCTTCAAAGTAGGTTGCCATATTGCATTAGGATTAAAATACTCAACATTTATTTATTTGGTTTTTATCTTGATTTTTATCTTCATTAAAGAGTACAACAACAACTATTTTAGCCAACCTCTTAATCTCAATTTTCTCTTTTATATGAAGTCAACGTCTCTATTAGATAGATAGAGTATTTATAAGTAACAGATTAAAACTAATGTGAAAGCCACAGATGTATCTTAGGGAGAATTACAAATAGGACAACAGGCCACATGACAAACCAGAATTCTCAGGGAAGAATGTACATTATGTTCCCTGCAAATGTTTACAAAGGTGCATGACAGACTAGAACTCAGATGAATCTACTGAAGGGATGACTAAAATAACTGAGTTAGATAAGGAAGAAGGCAACCATAAAATGACAAGAGTAGGAGGGATTCTACAATGGAAAATGTCTTAGTCAGGGTTTCTATCCCTGCACAAAAATCAGGACCAAAAAGCAAGTTGGGGAGGAAAGGTTTATTCAGCTTACACTTCCATATTGCTGTTCATCACTAACGGAAGTCAGAACTGGAACTCAAGCAGGTCAGGAAGGAGGAGATGATGCAGAGGCCAAGGAGGGATGTTACTTAGCAGCTTGTTGCTCAGCTTGCTTTCTTATAGAACCCAAGACTACCAGCCCAGGGATGGCATCGCCCACAATTGGCCTTCCCACCTTTGATCACTAGTTGAGACTTGCAGCTGGATACCATGGAGGCATTTCCTCAAGTGAGACTACTTTCTCTGTGATAATCCCAATTTGTGTCAAGTTGACACACAAAACCAGCCAGTACAGGAAAGAAAAAAGCATTTATTATATTTTTCCATGTTCCCCCTCTACATGATTTAGCTGTTTGGTTTCATTGGTACATTGTGAACTTTATGTATATTGTATTAATCAAAATTCTGTCAAGCTGTAAATTGGTATAGGTGACTTGACAAGTAAATAGAGTTTTCGTTGTTGGTAAATACTTCAATCTGTGGAATACATTTCAGAAAAAATGAATCTAGTATGTTTCCATTATTATTAATCACATTGTAAGTTACAAGAGAAGCACAGTTTAAAGTGAAGCAGGAGCTTTGGTGCGTGGTCTCTGTTCCTCCCACCAGGTCCCTATCATGTAGAACAAAACATTTAGTTCAGTGTTAATTTTTTCTATTAAACAAAACATGGCTATGCAATGCTGAGATCCATTTTCTGCAGTGCATGACCATTTAGGAAAAAAGTTGTTTTACATTTCCACAAATCTCTTTCTTGTTGTTTTTATGTTTACATTTAGTTTTCTTTTAGAACTTTTATTCTTTATTACAGACTTAAGCAATACTCACCAGAAGCAGAAAGAGAAAAATTTTAAATGGGATACTCTTCCACTAATAATTTATAAGTAAACAGGTACAATACTTAATGTGGCAAAAAGGTTTCTTGATGTTAACTTCTGGATTTAGATGTGATATTCTTCTTAAACTTTATTCATATCATAAATTCATTTAGGTTCTTTGTGGTGGTTTTTAGATGTAGAAGGTTGGGGCTACACACTTTCTATGTAGGACTGTTTTTAAGGGGGTTGGTTACGTTATTTCATTTATTTTCATTTAACTCAGGCTTTAAATTTTTTTCTTGATTTCTTTTTTGGCCAATTCATAATTTATTAATGAACTGTTCAATCTTTTCAAGTTCGCTCGATAAAGAATGTCTTGCTGTAAATTTAAAGTTGTGATGCTTTATGGTTAGATAGGATTCAGAGTTATTTTAATTTTTCTAAGCTTGTTAATATTTGTTTTGTGTTCCAGTGTGTGGACTACTTTAGAGAAGCTTCCATGGACAGCACAATAGAATACAGATTATTTGGAGTTTGGTTAGAATGTTCTGTAGTTATTTGTTATGTATGTTTGATGTCTGTTGCCATTTGATTTGAAAGCTTCTTTGTTTCTTTGTTTCTTTGTTTCTTTGTTTCTTTGTTTCTTTCTTTCTTTCTTTCTTTCTTTCTTTCTTTCTTTCTTTCTTTCTTTCTTTCTTTCTTTCTTTCTCCAAATGACCTGTGTTACAGAAAGTAGGCTATAAGGATCACTGACAATTTGGATTTAGTTTTTCATTGTAGACTTAATGTCAATAAAATATTTTTTATGAGACCGGATACATCAGATTTTGTTACATGTATGTTTGGAATTGTAATATCATCTCAGTTAAATGTTGATTGGATTATAATGAATTTCCTTCCCTTATTCCACAATACATACATATATATATATATATATATATATATATATATATATATATATATCAAAACCTTGTATACCTAATTTGATAAACTATGTACTACTAGAAATATATAAATGCAATTTATTTAAATAGAATTATACATAGAGTTATGGCTTTTTGAAATATTCTGAGTGTATTTTTCTACTCTCTTTTACTACATTTGCAGTAAAGCCCTCCGATTTCCCAACTCGCATTTTCATTTCATTGTATTCTACTACTTCTCTATCTAGCCTTCATTCCCCACTCATGCACATTAACTTTTCCTTTCATTTGCTCACATAATAAACTTTGGAAACAGAGATGAGAAGATCGCATAGTATTTGTGCTTCTGGTTACTTCATTCAATTCAATATTTCCCAATTTGACTAATTTGACTACAAATTACACAGTTTTATTTACAATCATATATATATATATGTATATATATATATGTGTGTGTGTGTAAATATATATTATATGCTGTAGTTTTACAATCTTTTTTGAGTTGTTGAACTTTTAGACTATTTTCATTTTCTAATCATTGTGAATGGAACTACAATAAACATGGCTGAGGAAATTACAGTTGAGTAGGAAGTTGAGTCACTTGGACATATATCAAGAAGTGGTATAGTTGAGTCATATTGGATAGAATTATTTTTACCTTTGAGAGAAAGCTCCATAGTAGTTTCTAGACTGGCTGTACTAGGTTTCAATTACACCAACACTGAATGATGTAGAGCTGTCGTTTCAAACTTGTTAGCCACGACTCATTTGGAGATTAAACAATGCTCTGACATGTTTCATATTAGATATACAGCATATCAAATATTCACATTATAATTCATAACACTAGCAAAATTATGGTTATGAAAAAGCAATAAAATAGATTTATGCTTGAGTATCATGACAACATGAGAACTGAATTAAAGTGTCACAGTATTAGAAAAGTTGAGAATCACTGATGTATAGTATTGCAGAATTTCACAACTGGGAAACTGCAGAGCAAAATTAATTATGGAGTGCTCAAGCCAAGTGGATACATCTTCAAAAGTAAGTCTATGCATAAGGCACAATGACCATCATGGAAGAAGTGGCAGAATGATTGTAAGAGTCAGAGGATCAGAGTTTTTTATGAGAATATATCTTCCAGAAATGACAAGGACGATATGCGAATGAGACTATGTCATTGTGGCTGCCTTACCAATGCCTGAAGAATGACAGCACCAAAAGATATGTCAATCTGGAAAGAGGAAATGTTTGGGGCAACGAATTACTGGCAAATATGGGCTGCTCAGATCAGGAGAATTGGCATTCTGCAGGACTCTACCCCAACCAGTTACCCAATGCCAAGGGATAAACCCTAAAATCCTGTATATAAAAGCAACACCAAATGTATTTAGCATGTTGTACTTATATATTTATGCACTTATAAATATAGGTAACAATAACAATTTTACAAAAATGATGCCATGATTTTAGAAGGAACAGGGTGAGTTGCATGGAATTAAAGGGAGAAGAGATGAGGATGCAGTAATATTTTATTTTTAAAATAAATATATTTAAAAAATTATTAACATTAAAGCTATGATCCTCAAGTGAGAAAGAACATATGGAACTTGACTTTGTGTCACCTACTTAAGTAAGGTTGATTTCCAGATGTAACAATTTTTCATTGTTTTATTTTTATTATATGACTAAAGAAAGTTTTTGCATTATATATTTATATATATATATATATATATATATATATATATTATTCATATGTCTCTTGTTAGATGTCTATATTAATTCTACTTTCTTGCTTTTGTGAATAGTAGAACATTAACATTGAAGGTGAACTACTGTATTATATAAAGCCCTATTGATTAATGCTCAGTAGTGGTAATATAAGGTCATATAACAGTTCTAATTTTAAGTTTTAAGCAATCAACATATTATTTCTATAAATGACTCACCACTTTACATTACCATAAACAGTTAATAATATTTTTACCATAAAATTTTAGTATCAATATATTTATAATTATATTATGTTAATTCCTGAACTTTTAAAAATATGTATTTATTTTACAGTATAACTCTGAGATGAAAAGTTTATTAATTTTATTTAAAACTATAATTTTTATAAGTAGAAATTTAAAGTTTTACACTGCCTAGTAAAAAACAGTAAGAAATTTTATAGCATCTTTCAAGCATAGTACAGTTATTATTGTTGTGTAGAATATAGGTGGTTGTAATAGATTATATATGTAATAGTAATATATTATTATATACCATAGAATATATATATATATATATATATATATATATATAATTATATACATAATTGTTTTTTCCAGGGAAGGGAATACCAGTAGATAGCCAATATCAAATGGTCAGCCATGAAAATATACATAGAATCCTTATACAGTCGAGACAGGTTGTACTTAACAACACAGAGATATGTAAATAAGACTGAACTGAGGTCATCAGCTTTGTTTTTATCCATGTTGACTTTCAGAGAGTTTCATGGGCCTCTTCTGCCATTTTCTAATGGGGATTTTCAGTAATAATCAAAGTAAGTTTATATATTTCTATCTGTTCATAACAAGAGTTATAAAACAGCAAACTACGATAAGGTATCTGCCGTACTTTGAAGTCAGTAATTAGACACAATTTACTTTTAAGTGACTCATGAGAGGGGGTGTTCTTCACATCTTTTCCACCCACAAATGTCGTATGTCTGGACTGATTTACTTGATTTGTGTAGAGCCTAGCAAAATGTGAACGTTTGCTGTACTTGTTTCACACAAAAAACAGAAAGTTTTTTTCTTCTTTTTAAGTAATTTACAGTAAAATATAACCCAGTGAAATGCAGTGTGGAAGATACTATACACATAATTTTTGGACATTTTTAACATTTAGCTTTATTAAAATTTGTGTTTGTTGGGTTGACAATAACCAATGATTTCCTAGTCTTTACATGTATTTTCTTTTGGTAACTTTTGCTGGTTGCAAGCAAACATTTATTCAAACACATTTTCTAAAGTGAGGTTAATGGCATCCTATTGAGTTATACATAATATCATTTAAAGCCATTGTTGCTTAACCCTTTAGTCTTAGTTAGGGTTTCTACTTCTGTTATAAAACACTATGACCAAAAGCAAGTTGGGGGAAAAAGGACATATTTGGCTTCCCCTTAAACACTGGAGGCCTACACTGAAGGAATTATGAATAAGAACTCAAACAGTGCAGGAACCGGAAGGCAGGAGCTGATTCAGAGATCGTGGAGGGGTGTGCTTACTGGCTTTGTCCTCATGGCTTACTCACCCTGCTTTCTTATACAACCCGGGACTATTAGCCCACGGGGGGCACCACTCATAATATGATGGACCCTCCCGCATCAGTCACCGATTAACATGTTCTATATCTCGATCTTATGGAGGCATTTACTCAATTGAGTCCCCTTCTTTCAGATGACTCTAACTAGAGTTAAGTTAACAAAAAATTAGGAAGGACATGGCTTCTAAAAATAGATGTCAATTGAATTAAATTTCACGTTTTATACAAAGCATAAATTGTATATTGTCTTCAGGAGTATGAGATCGACGTATTCCTATGATCCTTAACTTTATAGAAAGAAGACAAAAATACACACCGGAACAGATAGTATCTTCAACAAATGGTATTGGTCAAAGTGGATCCCTGCATGTAGAGAAATACCAGTTGAATTGTATTTATCACCGTGCACAAAATTCAACATAAGACCAGATACACTGACCCTAATAAAAAAAGAGAGTGAGTAACAACCTAAACTCAGTGACACGAAAAATACTTCCTGTTCTGTTCAGAACACCATCAGCAGAGACTAAGATCAACAATAAATAAATAGACATCATAAAACTAAAAAGCACCAAAATCGAGAAAAAAAAACCGGCAGCCTAAAGGGTGGGAGGGGAAGAGGGAAGAGAAACCATAGTCAGAAAGTATTGTATGAGATAAATCTATTTTCTAATTTATTTATTTATTCTTTAAACTTTTTTTACAGTCCAGATTTTATTCCCATGTCGGTCCACTCTCTTGACTGTTCCTCATTCCATACCTCCTCCCCTGCCTCCAAGAGGATGTCCCCACACTGAGCTCCACCCCATCACATCTCCCCACTTCCTGGAACCTCAAGTCTCTTGAGGGTTAGGTGCATCTTCTCTGAGTCCAGACTCAACAATCCTCTGCTGTATGTGTGTTGGTGTATGCTGCCTGGTTGATGGCTCAGTGTCTGAGGGATCTCGGGGTTCCAGGTTAGTTGAGACTGCTGATCTTCCTATAGTGTTGCCCCTTTTCTCAGCTTCTTCCAGCTTTTCCCTAATTCAGCCACAACAGTCACCAGCTTCTGTCCACTGGTTGGATATAAATATCTGCATCTGAGTCTTCAAGCTGTTTGTTGGGTCTTTTGTTGGGTGGTCATGATAGGCCTCTTTTTGTGAGCACGCCGTTGCCTCAGTAATAGTGTTAGGGCAGTCCCTTGAGCTGGATCCCCATTTGGGCCTGTTGCTGGACCTATTTTTTCTCAAGCTCTTTTACATTTAGTCCTTGTGAAGCTTTATTTTAGCTCATAGTCAATTCTTCATGAAAAAAAATTTTAAGTAAAAATGAGTGATAATCTAGATGATTATCTAGACTAGAAGTTCATATGATACTTTTCGTTACATAGAAAATTGCATTACTACCTAATAGTGAAAAGATAATCAATACCTGCTTTGTTAGGCTATTTTAAAGGAAATATTAATAAGTAAAAATGTGATAAAATAAATATTATCATCTCTATCAAAACAGTTTCAGAAATGAACTTATGTCCTTCTCTGAATGTACCAGTTTGAACATTTTACCTTTCTCCTCAATATCATAGGCTAGGATTCATATTCTTGCATTAGCATGTGTGTTCAACCATATTACATCACTGCAATTGTCCTCAGAGAAACTCATCCTTGAGAATTTCACAGTAGAGTTAAAAGAAAAATTCACATAAAACCCTCAGAATATTTTATCTAAGTTTTCTGTTTTCTGTTGGGTTTTATGTATCCGTAGAGAGTGGGATGGTCTCATAGGTTCCTTTACATCTGAAACTCATTTTCTGCAAATTCTAAAGTAGGATCCAAAGTATTGACATAAATATAACAAATTCTTTGAACTCTGTTTGTTTTGGAATTGAAGTCTATCTTAATTTGCCTGTCCTGCAAAAAACCTCCTGATACACAGTTTCCACGTGCATATGAGTATTGTTCAGGGCTTTTGCATTGTTTCATGTTCATGCACAATTGTGTGGCTCTGTCACATCACCTTTGAGCTGGAGGTCTTTTCAAATGTTTTTATTTTTAAGTTATTTTATTTATTTACACTCCAGTTGTTGCCCCCTTATTCCTCCTCCCACAAAATTAATCTCATCTCATTCCACCTTCCCCTTAACTCCGTGAAGGTCCCCCATGCCCCAGGCTTCCTAGTTTCCTCAGACCTTCCCTTGTGGCCACATGTCTATAAAAGACTAAGCCCATCTTCTCCCACTGAGGCCAAACCAGGAAGACCTCTGCTATATATGTGCCATGGGCCTCAGACCAACCTGTGTATGTTGGCTGGTTGGTGGCTCAGTCTCTGGGTGCTCCCTGGAGTCTGGGTTAGTTGAGTCTACTGCTCTTCCTTCGGAGTTGCTCTCCCTTTCAGTTCTTCAAACCTCCCCTAATTCAACCATAGGGGTCCCCAACTTTAGCTCAATGGTTGGGTGTAAGTATCTGCCTGGGCTTAAGTCAGCTGAAGTTTGAGCCTCTCAGACCCATCGGTAAGCACATCATAGCATCAGCAATAGTGTCAGGCCTTGTTGTTCCCCAAGCAGCCCCTGCCACCTTCATGAGATGTAACTTAATTTGGGTCAGTCATTGGACCACCTGAAGTTCTTTTAGATAGGAACAATTCTGGGTCAGAAATTTTCACTGTGGGTTGGTAATACCATCTTTCCACTTGAGGCCCTGTTTATCTACTGAAGGTAGACTTTTCAAGTTCCCTCTATTCAATGTTGGGTATGTTGGCTAAAAACACCTTCCATGGGTCCTAATATATTGGCAATGTAAATTAATTTTGTTAAACTGACTTCTCTATAGGATTGACTGTTTCTATCCAGAAAATTTATTTTTATTTAACTAAATATTTTTTTTTACTTCTTTTAATAACATATAAAATTGTACCACTAAAAATTAAGGCATATCTATTATTGTATTGATTTTGATAGTTGATATATATCTTTGAGCTGAATGTTAAGCATTTTCATCATATTTACTAAGTAATTATTATTAACGTGTAAGTGTAGCATCTAAGGCTCTTCAGAGCCAGGAGAGGATTTATGAAATGAGATACATGATGAATCATTGTATCTAAGTTAAGAAGTTTGACATATGCAGTAATCAGGAACATCAGCTGTGTATTTGGAAATGCTGAGACATTAAGAGTTGATGGTGTAGGTGCCAGATTTTTAAGCTGGGGGACACAGAGGCAGAGATGAGAGGAAAGTAATGCCTCAGCTCAGCGAGCCAAGTGGGTGCTGTGTATTCAGTCTTCTGTTCTGCCTCTGTTCTGTCTAATGCTCTGGGAGATGCCTAGTCACATCCAGAAAAATAACTGGTGACTTTATTCAAGTCTACCAGTATTAATCTCAAGCTTTTCTAAAATTGTTTTTACAGATATACAGGAGATACCATTTAATGAGATGAATAATGTGTGTCATGGTCAAGGTGGCAGATGGAATTATTCATCATAGAAAAAAATCACAATCCAAATTTTATCATATAATCTTAATTTTTAATTTTGGCTTAAATTTTATATTTAAAGTTTCCACTAAACTTTAGAAGAAAGTTTAAATTTCAGGATTCATTATTGTAACCTCTTGAATCTCCTGTAAAGGACTATATATTAAAAAGTTTAAACACCTTGTTGGTACTGATGTTTTTATACCAGTCAGGGGCAGAGTACATGGCAATCCTTCGTTATCACCCTACCTTGATTCCTGGCTTGGGGACCAAAACTGTTTTGTGCCTAGGTCACATAAAGATCAAATCAATTTCAGTCAGCACAGTACAGGAGGAGGAAGACAGAGATCTGAGTGCCTGCTTACTAGAATAAAGAATGGGACATAGAAACCTGCTTACTAGAATAAAGAATGTCATGCAGGGGCCTGCCAGTCATATGGCTAGCCTTTAGTAGAAGCCAACGCAATGGGAAAGTATGAGGTAGACATATGGGAAAGAAACAGAAATGGAATAGCTTGAACATTATGAAGAGAGATGGAACTGGAGATTTGAAGAGGAAAGGAGTAGCCCATTATGAGGGTTCAGGCCTGGAACCATCGTGAGGTCCTAAGCCGCAACTGCTGTAGGTCATGCGTTAACGTCCTTGTCTTATACTACCACTAAAGAACATGGAGATATCCCTGGTCAGGGCAGCGGCTGGGGATCACGAGGATATCCAGGGGCTATGCAGAACTATCTCTGTTCCTCACTAGCTGTAGCACTGTGGAGAGCTAGCCCAACTGTCAACAGCAGCAACACTCAGAAGCACTGGCAGCACAGTGGAACTGGCCTAGATGGCTGGTGTGTGGGTGATCCAATCACAAGGTAGAGGGAGTGAGAACTGATTCTGGCAGTGGGAAAAGCTGCCTACAGGGTCACAAGTATGGGAGAGCTACCCCATGCCCTTCACCAGCACTCTATTCCTACACCTGGCCTAGGCAGCACAACAGAGCCAGCCTCAAGTGACAGATCATGACAGTTGACCCTGCCATTTGTCTGGCATTAGGTGGCATGGGTGGAGAGGAGATGCACACCCTTACCCCTTCCCAGGGGAGACACTATAGCTTGCCCTAGGGTCATGAGAGCAAATGAGTAGGGTCTGCTCCTCACTGGCTACAGCAATTAGGAGAGCGAGCCTTGCACCTTGCCTAGGCAGCACAGCAATGCTGTCCCTGGTCAGATGTTCATGGGTGAGCCAACCCTGATGTTGAAAGCAAGGGAGAGCTAGCTCTGCCCCTTTTCTTCTGTGAAGTGTTACGAGCATGGGGTGATGCCTTTCCCTCCCTCCTTTCCAGCAATGGCAAGTCAGAAGAGCTAACCTTGTCTCTCATTGGCTGCAGTACTCAGAGGAGTTAACCCTGTGCCTTAACTTAGCAGCACTTTTCAGCAAATGGTGATGGTTCACCTGCACGTCGGCATGTAGAAGAATGCAAATTAATCCATTCTTATTTCTGTGTACATAGCTCAAGTCCAAGTGGATCAAAGATCTTCACATAAAACCAGATACACTGAAACTAATAGACTAGAAAATGGGGAAGAGCCTCGAACACATGGGCACAGGGGAAATTTTGTTGAGCAGAACACCAATGGTTTATGCTCTAAGATCAACAATCAACAAATGGAACCTCATAAAATTGCAAAGCTTCTGTAAAGAAAAGGAGAGTGTCAATAGGTCAAAACAACAACCAACCGATTTAGAAAAGGTCTTTACCAATCCTACATCTGAAAGAGCGCTAATTTCTAATATATACAAAGAACTAAGAAAGATGGACTCCACAGAACCAAATAACCCTATTAAAAACGGGGTACAGAGGGAAACAAAGAATTCTCAAGTGAGGAATTCCAAATGGCTGAGAAGCAACTAAAGAAATGTTCAGGGCTGGGGATTTAGCTCAGTGGTAGAGCGCTTGCCTAGCAAGCTCAAGGCCCTGGGTTCGGTCCCCAGCTCCGGGGAAAAAAAAAAAAAAAAAGAAAAAAAAGAAATGTTTAAATCCTTAGTCATCAGGAAAATGCAAATCAAAACAACCCTGAGATTTCACCTCACACTAGTCAGAATGGCTAAGATAAAAAGCTCAGGTGACAGCAGATACTGGTGTGGATGTGAAGAAAGAGGTATATTTCCCCATTGTTTGTGGGATTGCAAGCTGGTACAATCACTGTGGAAATCAGTCTGGTGGTTCCTCAAGAAAATTGAACATAGTACTACCCAAGGATCCAGCCCACTCCTTGGCGTATACTCAAAAAGTGCTCCAACATGTAACAAGGACACATGTTCCACTATGTTCATAGCAGCCTTATTTATAATGGTCAGAAGCTGGAAAGAACCCAGATGTCCTTCAATGGAGGAATGGATTCAGATAATGTGGTACATCTACACAATGGAGTACTACTCGGCTATTAAAAACAATTACTTCATGAAATTCTTAGGCAATGGATAGAATTAGAAAATATCATCCTGAGTGAGGTAACCCAGTCACAAAAGAACACACATGATATGCACTCATGAATAAGTGGCTATTAGTACAAAAGCTTGGAATAACATGATACAAATAACAGAGCTTGAATTTGGTAAGCTCAAGAAGAAGGAATACCAAAGTGTGGATACCTCAGTACTTCTTAGAAGAGGGAACCACATACTCAAGGGAGGAAATATGGAGACAAAGTGTGGAGCAGAGACTGAAGGAAAGGCCATCCAGTGTCTGCCCCACCTGTGGATCCATCACATATGCACACACCAAACCCAGATCCTATTGTGGATGCCCAGAAGTGCTTTCTGACAGGAGCTGGATATAGCTGTCTCCTGAGAGGCTCTGCTAGAGTCAGAAAAAATATAGAGGTAGATGCTCACAGTCAAACATTGGACTCAGCATGGGGTATCTAATGCAAGAGTTAGAGAAATGACTGAAGGAAGTAAACATGTTTGCAAACCATAGAAAAAACAATATCAACCAACCAAATTCCCCAGAACTCCCAGGGACTAAACCACCAACCAAAGAGTACACATGGAGGGACCCATGATTCCAGATGCATATGTAGCGGAGGATGGCATTGTTGGACATCAGTGGGAGGAGAGGCCCTTGGTTTTGTGAAGGCTTGATGCCCCAGTATAGAGAAATGTCAGGGCGGTGAGGCAGGTGTGCGTGTGTGTGTGTGTGTGTGTGTGTGTGTGTGTGTGTGTGTGTGTGTGTGTGTGTGTGTGCTTCCTCAGAGAAGCAGGAAGAAGCTAGGTGAGATAGGGGGTTCCAGATGGAAAACTCGGAAAAGGATAACATTTGAAATGTAAATAAATAAAATATCCAATTTAAAAAAAAAAAGAAAGAACTGAGCAGCAGATTAAAGGTGGCCCTGGTGGCAGGGGCATAGGTGACCCACCCCTTCAGAGAGTGTGAGCAAAGGAGAGATGGCTCTGCCCTTTACTAGCTGTAGCACTAGAGAGACATGGTTCTATACCTAGCTTGGGCACGTAGTACAGCTGGCCCTGGTGGGGCCAAGGCAGTAGTGATCCGGTACCAATGGTGTGAGAGCAGGAGAGCTATCCCAACCCCATGTAGGCTACAACACTTGGGAAAATGAGTCCTGACCCTTGACTGAGCAGGACAGAGGAGCTGGCTCAAGATGCCTGTTTATGGGTGATCCTTTCCAGAGAGCATGAAACAAAGAGAGATGACCTTGCCTCAAACTGATGGCAGCATTGTGTGACCTATTCAGAGCAGGGCCAGAGGGCCCACCCTTGTGGTGCAGAGAAGGGAGAGCTAGTTCACAGACCAGCTACCACACGGGCCCAGGGCTCTAAGTTAGCTCACCACAAAATCTATATCATTTTGGATGCTGATCCAAAACTGCAGTATCTCCACGACACAGGGCAACAACAGTGTAACTGGGAAAAGTCCCAGTGAGGATCCAATACTGATGGTGTCACAGAAGCCAGAGACCTCACCAGATCAAAGACTCATTGCAATGAACGTTTACAAGTGAAGCTATGTGGACAGAGGGGGACATACTCTGGGACACACTATGACACAGTACAGCTACCAAGCTTAGATATTTTCTATGGTTTGCTTTCTTTGTTTGTGTGTGTGTGTGTGTGTGTGTGTGTGTGTGTGTGTGTGTGTGTGTGTGTGTGTGTGCATTTCACATCATGAACGTGCACGGCGTCTTGCTCACCTCCCCATCTCCTCCTGTTATTTGTAACAGTAGAGAAAGTATAGTCTGAAGTAACAGTGAAAAGAATTTATGGTTTGGCATTATCACTGTATGAGGAAACGTGTTCCTGGCTCACAACATTAGGAAAGTTGCAGGCCACTGGCATAGTTAATGTGGACTTGTCTTCTCCCACTAAGGCTGGACAAGGCAGTTCATTTAATGGCATGGGATCCACAGTCTGGCAGGCAACAGGTTCAGGGATAGTCTCTGCTCCAGTGCCTGGGGAACCTGTATGAAGACGAAGTTGCTTATAGGGCTAATATTGGGTTGTAAAGTGAATAAAAATTAATTTGAAAAAGAAATATGGGCTACTTTATTTCTTCTGCTTTTTTGGGAGCCAACAAGAGATTGTAAATTCAAAATTTGTTCAGCTTGATAAGATGCATTTAAGATACTTTTTTATACTATTTTATCAGGGAAAATTTTATAATAAATATCTTTTGGCCACTTGAGAATTTAGTGTTATACTCTAACAAAATCATACTGAATTTAATTCTAGTTCATAACCAGATTTTCTTTTTGTGACAATTACATAGTTTCTATTTCTCCTGGAACAAAACTTCCTAATCTTTTTCTACAAAATCATTCTTTCAGTAATAAATGTTTTGCATATATTGCCATTTTTTACTAAAGTGCTGGTGACCTTTCTTGTGTAATTCTAATGCTATAATTTTTTTATTTTAATCTTATTCATTATTACTAGTGAGTAATTCTTCCATTCAAATTACTAGTTTGTCCATGCATTTGTATCCTTTTCAATTTAGTTGTTTTCTAAATATTTCATTAGTTATACAAGTTATTGCATTTATGAGGTCTTTCATTGAAAAATGGAAACATAAAATGATTTTTGAGTACTGACTGTAAGAAACTCTAATTGTTAGTGGCCTCAGACAGCAATTCCATTATTCCTTATTTTATCATAGCAACATTTCACTCTGCCTTTCTAACTGTAAACCTCAAAGCTTTTCATGTCACTGAACTCCCAGGTCTGAATCTTTCATGTTTTTTCTTTCATGTGACACTTTCTGAGGGAATTGGGCACCAAATCACCAATTATGTTCTTTTATCATGCCTATCATAAGAACTAAAGTTGATATATCTGGCATCTCCAGTGCGGCGTGACTTACCATTCCTGCTTTTAAGGGCCTTGCTGTACCTTCCTGTCTCTAATGTTCACACATTGAGATGGATTTGGCATGACTTTAGCATCGTGATACATAACAACCATAATCATTCCGGAGTCACCACAGCCTCCTTTCTCACACATTTTCCTTGCTAAAATTATGAGAACTACGTGGTGCATGGGACTTCACGACCACAGCCAAGTTCTGTCAACACCAGAAATATATTTGAAATCGTTGACACTGGGCTCATACAGACCACATAACATGCAGTGTAGGTTAAGTTATTTTTGTCTTCATAGCTGTGTGTGTCCCATCCTTCTGAGCATTGGGAGGACGTATTGGTTTTACCTTCTCTTTTTACTACACCTGTGTCCCTGACAAATGTATGCTATCCAGTTCTGGATCTGTTTGCTTCTGTTTGGATTCTAGTCATCTTCTCTATGCAGAACATTAATTCAGAATACGTGCTATCTATATTGTACACTTTATTTAATATATTCTGATACAATGCTTAGAAACCGCCAGATGATTTTGAATCAAACACAACAATCGTGCATTATTTTATAATACATAAATTATATACATAAGATTATATCTGAAAAAGATTTATTGAAAACCTATTTGTGTAACTAGATACCTAAACTGGATCTGAGTCAAAAGATGAAGTTATTTTGCAAGTGTCTGCTTCTTATACTTTCATGCATATTCTTTTTTTCAGAGCTCATTGGATTAATGCAAAATTAGTGGAATAATGTTTTCTACATATTTTTCCATTCCTGAACTACATATTTGATCTATTTTGTCTTTATTTTGCTAATATGAATGAAAGAACTCACTTTATAGAGTTTTAAAAAAGAAAACTATAACAGAAATAATATATGTATATGCATATACTTGTACATGTGAATATTCATATACATGTATATATGTACATGTATATATACATGCACATACACATAAATATATACCAGTGCATATATATATACATATATATATATACACACATACATATATAGGCATTAAAATGTACTATCTAGTACATCTAAAATATTTTTCCAAGGCCAATATATCAAATCATAGTATGACTTCAGATTTATCCAGTGAATTGAACATATATTTCATTTTTTATCAGACCAAAAGTGACATGGACAGTTATGTAATTTTATTTCCTTCTGTGTATACCCACATTTTTATCACTTGTTCTATAGAAGGTACAATCAACAAAAGTAGATAGCAATAAGTAGAATGTTTCTGGTTTTGCTGCAATATACTTTTATTATTTTTGAGTGGAGTTATAAAAGTATTTTCTGCAGTGTTGCACCAGAGTGCCCTCTCACATCCCATGCCTGTCACATTCCATGATATTATCATTTCCTCTTGTGTGTATTTAATCTTAGCTGTTTTATTATTGTGATTTGTAAGTAAACAAAACGCACAGCTATTATTGCCAAAAGGAGGTCAGACTGAGTGATTGACCCAGAAATTAAATGAAAAGTGAGTGCAAACAATGAAGTTGGAAAAGCTGTATGGTTACTGCTGGTGAGTAAAGCATAACCCATCCTGAGAAAGCTACAATTGTGAAAAACAAGAAAGATAAAAGATTGTCTTCAATGAAGATAAGGAAGCAAACAGAACTTCTGGAAGGACTTCTTACTTCACATGAGATGAAGGCTCCAGTGTTTGGTTCTACATCCAAATGAGTCTCTCAGTACTGTGACGCCTAACCTCAGGCAGAATGCTTACACATTTCCGACTTTACTGTTCTTCTGCATGGAAGAATGTAGCCATTGCACAATGTGAAAGTGCTGTAAGCTTGAAGACCTGATGTGACAGGAGTTGAAGAAACTCCAGTCAGCCTATTTGTGGAGCAAAATCATTTTCAGGAACAAATCCACGATACAGAAGAACCTTCTCTCTTCTAGAAACCGCTGCCTTAAAACATTGTCATTCAGAAAGATGCCAAGTCAATTTGGAGGTGCAAGTTAAGGATAAGACAATCACTCCATTTTGTAAACAGTGCTTCCCTCACACTACAAATACAAGACCTCTAGCTTCTTTCACCTTTCACCTCAGTGACCTTTCATCTCAATAAAGTGACAAATCTCAAGCACAGCAGCAGACGTGAGCTGCACATGTCCTGTAAGAATAACAAGAATCCATGTGTGGCTCAGCTGTTCTTCCCAAGTCATTCTTCTAAATGATTAGCTCAGTGAAATTTGGCAATTCTATTTGACTCATGGCATCTTTCACGGTGTTGTTTAGTATCACTGTAGTTTTGGAAACTGTACCTCATTATATACAGTAATTTACTATCTCAATATCAAAGTAATGTTTCTTATTCCAAATTTATACTTGGTCAAAAATAAATGTAAGACTTGCAGCAATTATGAAGACCTATTACCTCTTCAGGCTATGGTTACAACCGAGAAAGTTACTAAGAAGATAGTGATGTAATTCAAATAAGATGACATATGATGGAAGACTTTAACACCCTTAATCCTTTAATACAATTGTTCACAGTCCAGCCATTTTCTTACAAATGTTATATCTTTATTCTTTATGGTTGAAATAAAAAAAATCAGCCTTTCTTTCACTTTTTGTTTTAAGATATCATATAGACAAAAATAATAAGTGCATATTATATATGAAAGTATAATAAAGAGAAACAAAAGGAAGCAACATAAGTAAAAGGATAATTAGTAAGGTATGCATGGGCTGTGGGTTCAATAGACAAATATATATGCTATGAAATGAATGTCCTATATGCTAGCCTTTGTCTTCAATCCCTACATTTAAATACATATATATATTTTTCTGTAACCTAAAGCATATTCAATATTTTAGGTGCAAACAGATCTTAAGTATTAAGACATGATTGCAATAGTCAAATGAATGCAAAGAAATACATGATATAATAAAATAGAGTTGAAGTAATTAATCTCTGGGAAATATTACGAGAATCATCATGTGTATGTTTTCCCTTTCAGTGGAACTGACTGCCCGGAACTTACTACAGAGTTTAAGTTGTCCTCAAACTTATAATGATCCTCTTGTCTCTGCCACCAATGTTCTGGGAAAACAGGCATAGCCCAGAATGTACAAAATATGGGTGAGACATCCAGAAGTAAAATAAATTATGTAAATGATACTTAAAGATATCTGGATGAAAATAGAAAGTAATTGAAATACATGAGGACATCTATGGAATAATATAAAAGCAAATGTTCCTGTATATTGTTAGTAATTATTTTTATTTCACAAGTGATTTATAAGGCAAGGGAACCTCTACTAGATACAAATAACATAGAGATGTAATTTGTGATAACGACTACACAGTAGAAAGAGCATTAACCTAGGAGATAGCGCTTTTGTACTTTGTTGAGCGTAAGTTGTTATCAAATACAATAGGACTTGGATATTATTTGTATATTAAATGGAATCTGCCTGGTAAATAAAAGAAATTACCTGAACAAGAGATAAAGTAACTTAGAGGTAAACCAAATCATTCCTATGAGAATCAATGCACATAATTGAAGGTAATAAACTTGGAAATGATAAACAAGAAGCCACAGCCAGAGAATGTTCTTGGCTTAGTAAATGACCAGTGATGCATGCCCCATTTGGGATCTGCTACATGATGATGTTTCATACTGAACTACCACACAGGAGAAAGTGGTTATCAACTTTGGTACTCCAGCTCTCATATTGAAGAATGTGCAACTGTTATAGATATTGGTGCAAACAGGAATATTTGGACTTCAAAATAATCCTATCATGGCAGTATTCAAAGTGATGGACAAAGAAATATCTCACATTCTTCCCATGGTTTCACTTATGTCAGGTCAGCCCTGATGTATGGAAAATTAATTTTAAGCATCAATCAAACTGAGTGAAAGGAGAAAATCTCTAGCACCTCATGTGACATACACAAACCCTACTATTTCTCTAACAAAATTTAAAATGTATTATTATTATAACAGAAATTATAGTATGGAAAAGATTAATAAGATTAATAAGCAAGTTCGATAATTTGAAGTTAGTACATTGTAATGAGGTAAGAATACACATATCCATTTAAGCACAATTTCAACAATTAAGAGATATAATATTTTACTTTGGGAAGAAGTATAGAAGAGATTTTGTTTTGTGTTAGTCTGGCCATAATCATGTGTGCATATAGAATCCTAACCTAATGAGGGAGATCATTGCCAAAATGTAAACAAACTGAAAGAGTACTGAGATAAGCCTTATTACAGTATAATACAGTACTTACTGCAATACTTACAGTATACTTAGTACAGTACTGGAAAACCTTATTTTAGTGTTGGGAGCATATTAATTGACATGATTTCTTTTGGTTTATAATTTCATTTTTTTCTGTAGTAGAACTTACTACATGAGTGCTTAATAACTAATGGAGCAGAATTATATATAGCATCCTTAAAAGTGATTCTAATTCAAAAGCCTCCCACGGACTCTGGGTTTTGTTTCTACACAACCTTTTAATTGTTTATAATCTATATCCCTTTGTAGTAGCATTAGCTTCCAAATTCATTATTAATCCAAAATATGTTTTACCATTCTTATATTCTAAGAATTCTGTCATTAAAAGTCAGAAGCGTAAAATGTTTTTTTTAATCTTATACTTAGTATTTTATCTTATATAAAGATTAAGTATGTGGCATTATTTAAAGTATAGAACAAACCTCAATGTCCTTGAGACTTTCTATGGAATTTTATGTAAGCCTTCCTGAAGCACTTGTAGAAACTGAGGGACCATGTGCATCTTTGCATGCACTTGTAACAGTTAACCCTATAAGAATTTATGGTATTTTAGTATTCCCTTAAAATGTAAGCTTTGGAAATATTCTATTATTTAGCATAAAGCATTTTCTATTTGCTTTTGATTCTCACAATACTCACAGCCTCTTAGTTTAACATAAAATTTTAATGTATCAGCTTCAGCTTTAAAATATGGATTATCATAATATTATCATGATGGCTCTTTGAGCCATCTTTCAGAAAATGTTTGGAAATAAATACCAAATTTATTTCGTAGTTGAAATTTTCATGGTAGAAAAACATAAACATGATTTGTGATTTATTGTAACATAGCTTTATCATTTCTAAGGGAAAGTTAAAATGAAATAAAAAGCTATTCCTTGTAAATACAGCTTCAGAATAATATAAAACCCATTGGGTCAAGCACTAAAATTAAAGATTCCATTTGCAAGACCACATCATTTAATAACAACAGTAATTTATCACTGTTTCTAAACCCTGTGTAGAACAACAAAAGAAGGATAAAAAAACAAGCTGTTCTGGAACTGCACATAATTAATTCTCAAGTAGGCACACTTGAAAATATAAAGTATATTTATTGTAGCATATAGAAAGACCTCCCACACAGAGATGCATACACAATTGCTCATACACACACACACACACACACACACACACACACACATACACACACACACACACGTGCATGCACGCACACACACACAGAGGGGGGAATAGCATATTGTTTCAAAACAATCTAAAGTACATAAGAATATGTAATAATAATATGGTATTTCTTAATAATGTTAATACTCTTTCAATGTCATTATTGAATTTCCACGACTCTTATTTATGTAAAAATACAGCAATTCAAAGTCTTCTTAAACCATTCATGATAATATAATGGCTAATTATGATTTAGATTAAGCAATATAAGAAGCTGTGCTAAAGTTATTTTGCTGCAAAAACATTGTATACGTCAGAGATTGGTGGATAAGTGTGACGATAACCATTTATGGAAGATACATCTAAACTGTCAACAGTGCTATAGTTATAATCAGGCCTTAGATGTATGACTGCAGAATCCCATTCAAAATTTTATAGTACTACTTCTAAAATGAGAACAATTTGAGGATATTAGGATGATAAAAAGCATTGTAGGTTGTAAGCTACTGCTACTACCAAAAGAGACATAAAGAATTGAAAGGCAGTGTAGAAATAATGTTCAAGCTCTGCTAGAGGCTCTTGAATTGGAACCACTTCTAAGAGTGCTACATATAATTCTGGTCCCTTAGTTATTAAGCACTCATGTGATAAGTTATAATACAGAGTAATGGAATCCAACACCCAGGAAAAAAAACTGTCAATCGATAGTATTCCTAACACTAAACTCGGAACATTTAACCTGCTCATTTCTAACCTACTCATCTCAGTATTGCTTCATTTTGTTTTGCTCCAATTCTGGTACTGCTCAACCTTACTGCAAACTACTCATCAAAAGGCACCATATTTGTATTAAGTTTATAGAGATATTTTTCATCAATTTTATTTATGTAACAGTGTACAGGGTATTTTTTATTGAATCAAGAGCCACACCAAAGCTACAGGTAAAAGGATACCTGATGCATATCTTGGAGAACACACTGTATCTTCCTGACTACAAACATGAATAGTTTATTCAACTTGGAATGTCTTCAATATTTCTTAGTTTGTGTTAAAAGAAAACTGGGCACAAAATGGGCTTCTGGTGTAAAAACTAAAAATTCATTTAGCACACAAGCAAAGAGAAAAATGTAGGAGAGTTTGTTTGAGTCTTATGGCAGAGGACAATTAATAGGGGAAAGTTTTACAAATATGTCATTTGGTAATACAAGCATCACTTAAATACAGCAGTTAAGATTTTGTATATCATAATTTGGACACCTTCATTAGGCAAACGTTCAACACAAAATGATATTGCCACTGGCTAAAACTATCATTGTATGTCTGCTGTAAGTCAAATATAAAAAAAGCATGTATCAGAAAAACTAGCAAAATCAATGAATAATTAATCTTGAGAACAGAAAAATCTTAAAAGCTAGCTGGGACATTAATATGATGTTTAGCTCCATTGTGAAAATGAATTTATAATGGTAATGAACTCTATGAGCCTTTCATAGCTACCTATTTGTGAGTGAGATCATGTTAAGTATTGGTGAGAATGTGGGTGATAGGAAGTATTTTGAGGTGTATGCATAGGTTGGTATAGCATTACTGGATACTAGAAGGCATGAGTCACAAATTCCCACATAGCATCACATAGAAATCTACTGACGTCATTCTAATTAATTGAGTTTATCAGTTCTAGCTTTCTTATTAACTGAAGTCATGTTCATGATTTCTGATCAAAATCAATAAAAACCCTGCTCTGTCTCCATCAATAACTTATTTTCATCACTATAAATTTTGCTTTTTCATAAGCAATCGTCTTAATTGTATACTATTTTTGGAAGATATGAATAGTGTTATCTACATTCTATATTTTCTCCTCTAAATTGTATTATTTTTATACAACATTAGTTTCATACAAACTAATTCATATAAGACTGATGTCCTCTGCCAATAATCAGTTAATGTAAACCGCAGGCCAACAATGAAAAGATCTATATGGAAAGGTGGTTCTGATTTTTTTCAATGCTGTGAACAAGTAATACAGTTTCTCATGTTTTGGTGATCTCCAACATAAAATTACTTTGTTGCTACTTAATAACCGTAATATGGCTACTGTTGGAATTGTAATGTAAATACCTGGCATGCAACTCCTGTGAAAGAACACTTGGACTCCCTCAAAGAAGCTGAGACCAAGGGGGTGAGATAAGAACGAGTGGTGTAGAAGTGTTGCAGTCAGGTAAGCTCAGGTGGAATTTACACACAAATACTTGACACACATACTTTCTGGAGTTTCATGTTTTGTTTTTGTCTGCATTCCATCTACTTGGGTAACATTAATACCAGCTCCTATATTCAAGTCAATACTGTGATTTCCTTTTTGTGTTCCCAGAATCCTAGGTTATAGAGAAATGGATCTCCACAAGAAAAGAACTAGGTAAACACAATTTAATTTGTTCAAAGAGTTGACCCATCTCCACTACTGCTATCACTTTAATCTCATTCCTCAAAAATTTTAGTGTAATATCAGCATTATTTTTATGAATGTACTAGTTATTTTAGTCCAAAATATCATAATTGACACATGTGATCTATTTAATAAATACAGTAATTGATACTGATGTAATCAGACATTTTCAGTAAGCATTAGAAATAAATTCTTGGTTTAAAGATATAATAAGTATAACCTTGGAGAGTTCATACATCATAAAAAGATTTTATTCGGTTAACTAGAAAAACTGTGATCAAAGTTTAATTATATGAAATAATAAAAATGGCTATATAATATGGTGCTTTGAATATCGTAACATGACAAAGTCACTATCAAAAGAATGGATATATGAATGAGTGAGTGTAATTTTTACAAGTTATCAAAACAAACTGTGCAAAGAATAGTTGTTACGGTAGGGTAATTTGAAATATTGAAGATAAAATAATATATCTTAAGACATTCTACAGAAGTAGACATTAATTCAACTTATTTGGAAAAATTTACATGATTGAAAATATAAAAGAAATGAAAATAAACGTTTTGGACTAATTATAAGATATGATGAACTAATTATTTTATTTGAAGGATAAAGTTCTTCTAATTTGTATTAATTGAATGAGACAGTGAACCTCAAATAGTCTCAGAAAGAATTCTAAAATCTATTATAATGATGTAAATGGGGATAAGCATTTTGCTAAATTTCCTGAGCCATTATTGAATTAATTCAAAATGAAGGACTCTCATCCTGAGAAACAAAGGGGACTTTGAAGAACAAACTGAAGAGCTAGGACATAGTTTAGTGTTAATGTGAATAGATTAGATGATTTCATTCAAAGTAAATTTCTTTTTCCTATCCTCATGCTTAATGAGAGCACAGAAATAATATTAGAATTGAATTAACACATAAAAAACTATGAATATGTTTAGAGGTAACTTATTCAAAAGATGTGAATAAACATGTACTATACATTGTATTTAAAATAAAGTGCTTTATATTAGAATATTTGAAGTGTAAATATAATAACTGATTTTTATAAGGACCAGTGAATACATTTTCTCTAAGGTAAGAGACAAGGTGAAACCAAAGTAGAACAAAAATCAAATGTCTAACATTCTAAAATAAAACATCCTTGGGCCTAGATTTTCTTTCAAATGTGAAGCAGAGATTGGAATCTAGAGTAATAAAGAGTTTCCCTTCATGTGTGAAACTCTAGATTTAAATCTAATTGTCAAAAAAAGAAAATGTTTAATATTTTCTAAATCTCAATTGTACTATTGCTGGTGTTTGGATGTGCTTGCACAGAAGCTTGGTAAGTCTGTCCTCTGAGAGGCTCTGCCAGCACCTGACTAAGACAGATGCATATACTCACAGCCAACCATTGGACTGAGCCTGAGCCCGGGGACCCCAGTGGAAGAGTTAGGGGAAGGGCTCCTGCTTTCAGAGTTCCTTGATTCCTTATAGTTTTTGTCTCAGGTTAGGATAATGTAAGATTTCCCTCTTATGTATTAGTGGGTCTTCTGATATTTTGCTTTTTCTGGTCTTGTAAAGCATTCGTGCTATGATATCCTGTTCACAACATCCATTTTAAAAACATAAACATCACACGTTAAATTTGTTAAATTCCATCAATTTTCTTCTTAAAATATAAGAAAGGTATCTTTTGTAAAGCCATTTGGGGTGGAATTAGAGGAGGGATTGAAGGGGTTGAAGGGGCTTGCAACCTCATAAGAACAGCAATGCCAACCAACCAGAGCTTCCAGGGACTAAACCACTACTGAAAGACTATACATGGACTGACCCAGGGCTCCAACTGTATATGTAGCAGAGGATGGCCTTGTTGGGCAACAGTGGAAGTGGAAGCCCTTGGTCCTGCCAAGGGTGGACTCCCAGTGCAGGGTAATGTCAGGGGGAGGGTAAGAGGTGTGGAGGGGGGAACACCCTTATGGGGCAGGGGATAGGGGGCTTATGAACAGGAAACCAGGGAAGGGAATAACATTTGAAATATAAATAAAGAAATGTATCCAATAAAAAAATAACTGGGGGTTGGGGATTTAGCTCAGTGGTAGAGCGCTTGCCTAGCAAACACAAGGCCCTGGGTTCGGTCTCCAGCTCCGAAAAAAAGAAAAAGGAAAAAAAAGAAAAAAAATAACTGATTTTTCAGATTATTTGTGACACTAAAATCTCTCCTTCCTGTGTTTTAAATTCCTTACAGAAGAAGTAGAGTGGAGGTATACAGATCAGCATATTCTTGAGCCATGTTCTTAAGCTCAGAATCCCAGGTAAAGCAAAGAATGTCTCCTCAACACATTACCGTGTGTTTCTAGGCATCAGAGAAATCAAGAATACCCATAACACTGACAGGGAGTCCCTCAGAGTTTTGTTGTGCAAGATGTTTCTGGACTGATTGTGTCCTCTAGAGTGTGTTTCATAATTCTACCAGTGTTTCAGCTGTAAACAAATACTTCTGTTGCTATCTTTAATAAGCCTCTAAGAGAAATGAAGCTAAGACTGGAGAACCTTCTCATCTTTCTTTTCTTAAATGGGTCAAGGCTTTTTTGCTAGTTTCTGACATTGACAAAGAAGCCCCTTAACCTAAAAAAATCTTAAAGTACGGAAACATTTTAGATTATGTGCATAGAAATAATTTGTGTTCATGTAAACTGTTTATATGTATATCCATCTATCCATCTATCTATCTATCTGTCTGTCTGTCTGTCTGTCTAGATAGCTGTAGCTATAGATATAGATATCTGTATATTCTCATTTAAACAATATATGCCACATGGTTTCAGTGTTCTTTATAAAATTTGTAGTACTGTTTACTTTTTTACTTTTATTTATAGTGAAAGTATACATAAATATACTCTCATTGTATGCCATGCTTACATTTCAAAGTCAAGTACAACTTTTGACAGTCAGATCTTCCCTCTCGTTCTCTCATAGAGGTCCCACAGAATGAACTCAGATTATTAGGCTTGGAGGCAGGTGACTTTATCCAGGGAATCATGTTACCCTATTGACATCTGTACTTTTAAAAAGAGAGAAGTCCTATTTTACTATGTGTCAATTATATTTCATTCATTATACATTATATACATCAGTCAACTTTATAGTTACATTGGTTAACTATTTAACTAGAATTCAGTTTGTTACCATATGTTTAAGCTTACACTTTCCCAATTCCATTCATTTTTTTCTCATATTACTTGGACTAGGGGAAGACTGCATCCATAGGCAGGAAAGAGTGTTCTCGGGATCGAAGTCACCATGAATGTCTTCTCACTGCAGCCTGGCAGATGTTCTGGAGAATCAATGATAGACTCACAGAGATGAGAACATGCCTATGATCTATGTTTGCAGTAGACAGAAAGCAGCACTATAGCCTAAGGAAACTAGACATTTCATGCCCAGATGAGTAAAGATTGTGAGACCTCAAGGTACTCTCATTTTTCCTTGCTTGATTTATTTCCAGGATGCCAAAAAAAGAAAAAATGCAGAAGTCCTGACTGGATTTCAGAAGAAGCTTTACAAAGTGTAAAATGCATAAAAGACAATAAAATGCATCTAATTCATTGACTGACTGACACTGTGACAATGCTTTTGACTGAATAAACTAAAGTGTGGTGAAATAGTTATATCTTTTATATTAAGCAATATGGAAATCATTAGAGAGGGGCGTATTATAGCATCATTACTAATGATTGTGGTGATAGAAAAGATAAAGTAGCTATTTGAAGTTACGATTTGAAAAACTTCAGCATTAAATACCTGACTAAAATAAGAATAATAAAAGCAACATCCATTAAATTTTTTTAAAGATATGTGTGAGTTCCAGTATTTTTTAAACTATTTTATTGGATATTTTTTAATTTACATTTCAAATGTTATTCCATTTTCCATTTTTCCATCCATAAACCCCCTATCCCATTTTTCCTACCTGTTCTTCTATGAGGGTGTTCCTCCGCCCAACATCCACCTCTTTCCACCTCCCCACCCTGATATTACTCTACACTAGGGGTGGGGGTACAGCCTTGGCAGGAGCAAGGTCTACTCCTCCTACTGGTGGGCAATAAGGCCATCCTCTCCTACAAATGCAGCTGGAGCCATGGATCTGTCCATGTGTACTCTTTGGGTGGTGGTTTAGTCCCTGGGAGCTCTGGTTTGCTGGTATTGTTGTTCTTATGTGGTTGCAAACCCCTTTTGCTCCTTCAGACCTTCCTCTAACTTCTTCAATGGGGAACCCATTCTCCGTTCAATGGTTGGCTGTGAGCATTGACCTCTGTATATGTCATGCTCTGGCAGAGCCTCTCAGGAGACAGCTATATCAGACTCCTTTCAGCATGCTCTTGGTATCAGCAATATTGTCTGGGTTTGGTGGCTGTATATATATATATGGGCTGGAACCCCAGGCGGGGTAGGCTCTGGTAATGGTAATTCTGTTGTGGTATAATTTAAAAAGCAGCAGAAAGGGTTCCTGCAAGTTCCTACTCCAGGCAGATCCACATAATCTGGCTGTTTCTCTCTAAGCCACTTTTTCTTTCTTTCTTTCTTTCTTTCTTTCTTTCTTTCTTTCTTTCTTTCTTTCTTTCTTTCTCTCTTTCTTTTTTCATCTTTATTAACTTGGGTATTTCTTATTTACATTTCGATTGTTATTCCCTTTCCCGGTTTCCGGGCCAACATCCCCCTAACCCCTCCACCTCCCCTTCTCTATGGGTGTTCCCCTCCCTATCCTCCCCCCCCATTACTGCTCTCCCCCAACACAGTGTTCACTTGGCCAACTGTTACCACACCTGGCACATATATCGCTGTCCATATATATATATGCTAGTCATTCCAAGCTAGCCCCAAGCATTCTATAGCCTAGCATGGACTCACAGACTCTGCTCACAGTCCTAACAACCCAGTAAAATCATGACTCAACAAACTGTAACCCAACAACCAGAATTAAATGTTAATTACTCAATGTACAATACATCCACACAATTAGCTTACAACCAATTGATAAGGATATAAACCACCCACCTAGATAAAATATAATTTGTTCATCTAGACACACAAAATCCTACACACATTCATGCCCGGAAACCGGGAAAGGGAATAACACTCGAAATGTATATAAGAAATACTCAAGTTAATAATAAAAAAAGAATAGTTATAAAAACCTATAAATGTGCAGAGAGAAATCTTAACATCCTCCAGCATGATCTCTTGGCTGCTCCTTCTCCACACTCTGGTATCCTCTCCTCTCTAAAACTTTTCTACGACCCGTCATTCCTTCTTCTCCAATGAAGGCCTCATTCTACCCTGTACCTGAATCACCTGCATAATGGCATCAACCTACACAATCCTTCAGTCACTGCTCCAAACTTTGTCTCCACATTTCCTCCTATGAATATATTTGTTCCCCCTTTGAAGAAAGACTGAAGCATCTGCACTTTGGTAATCCTTCTTGAGCTTCATGTGGTTTATGAATTGTACCTTGGGTAATCCGAGCTTTTGGGTAATCCAAGCTTTTGGGCTAATATCCACTATTCAGTGAGTGCACATCATTTGTAGGATTTTTTGCGATTGGGTTACCTCACTCAGGATGATATTGCCATCCATTTGCCTATGAATTTCATGAAGTCATTGTTTTGAACAGCTGAGTAGTACTCCACTATATAGCTGTACCACATTTTCTATATCCATTCCTCTGTTGAAGAGCATCTGTGTTCTCTCCAGGTTCTGGCTATTATAAATAAATCTGCTATGAACATAGTGGAGCATGGGTCCTTGTTATATGTTGGGGAATATTTGAGTATATGCTCAGGGGTGGTATAGCTGGGTCCTCAGAAAGTACTATATGCAATTTTCTGAGGAACCTACAGACTAATTTCCAGAGTGGCTGTACTAGCTTACAATCCCACCAAAATGGGGGAGTATTTCTCCTTCTCCAAATACTTGCCAGCATCTGTTATCACCTGAGTTTTTGACCTTACCCATTCTGACTGGTGTGAGATGGAATCTTAGGGTTGTTTTGATTTGCATTTCCCTGATGTCTTAGGATGTTGAAAGTTTCTTAAGGTACTTCTCAGCCATTTGATATTCCTCAGCTGAGAATTCTTTGTTTACCTCTGTATCCCATTTTTTATTAGGGTTATTTGGTTCTCTGGAGTCCAACTTCTTGAGTTCTTTTTAGAAATTAGCCCTCTATCAGATGTAGGTTTGGTAAAGATAGTTGCCCAATCTGTTGGTTGTCATTTTGTCCTAATGTCCTTTGCTTTATGGAAGCTTTGCAATTTTATGAGGTTCCATTTGTTGATTCTTGATCTTAGAGCATAAGCCATTGGTGTTTTTTTTTTCAGCAAAATTTCCCCAGTGCCCACACATTCAAGGCTCTTACCCATTTTTTTCTATTAGTTTCAGTGTATCTGGTCTTATGTGGAGGTCTCGGATCCACTTAAACTGGAGCTTTATACAAGGCAATAAGAATGGATTGATTTGCATTCTTCTACATGATGACTCCAGTTGAAACTGCATCATTCGTTGAAAATGCTACCTTTTTTCTACTGGAGAGTTTTAGCTCCTTTGTCAAAGATCAAGTGACCATATGTGTGTGGGTTCATTTCTGAGTCTTCAATTCTATTCCATTGATCTACCTGCCTGTCTCTCTATGATCACCATATTGCTTTTATCACTATTGCTCTGTAGACAGCTTGAAGTTAGGGATGGTGATTCCTCAGAAGTTCTTTTATTGTTCTTTTTAACTCTATGAAGAATTGGATTGGAATTTTGATGGGGTTTGCAATGTATCTGTAGATTGCTTTGGCAAAATGGGCATTTTTACTATATTAATCCTGCCAATCTTTGAGCATGGGAGGTCTTTCCATCTGAGATCTTCTTCAATTTATTTCTTCAGAAACTTGAAGTTCTTGTCATACAAGTCTTCCATTTGTTTGGTTAGAGTCAAACCATGGTATGTTATGTTATTTCTTACTATTGGGAAGGGTGTCATTTCCCTTATTTCTTTCTCAGCCTGTTTACCGTTTAAGGAGAGCAAGGCTACCGATTTGTTTTTGTTAATTTTATGTTCAGCCACTTTTTTGAAATTGTTTAACAGGCTTAGTAGTTCTCTGGTGGAACTTTTGGGGTCACTTAAGCATACCATCAAATTATCTGCAAATAGTGATATTTTTGACTTTTCTTTTCCAATTTGTATCCCTTTGGCCTCCTTTTGCTGTCTGATTGCTCTGACTAGAATTTCGAGTACTATATTCAATAAATAGGGAGAAAGTAGGCAGCCTTGTCTCATCCCTGATTTTAGTGGGATTGCTTCAAGTTTCTCTCCATTTGATTTGATGTTGGCTACTGTATTTGATGTTGGTTTGCTGTATATTGCTTTTACTATGTTTATGTATGGGACTTGAATTCCTGATCTTACCAAGACATTTAGCATGAAGGGGTATTGAATTTTTTCAAATGGTTTCTCAGCATCTACTGATATGATCATGTGGTTTTTTCTTTTGAGATTGTTTATATAGTGGATTTCGTTGATGGATTCCCATATATTGAACCATCCCTGCATCCCTGGGATGAAGCCTACTTGACCATGATGGATGATTATTTGATATGTTCTTGGATTTGGTTTGTAAGTATTTTATTGATTATTTTTGCATTGATATTCATAAGAGAAATTAGTCTGTAGTTCTCTTTCCTGGTTGGGTCTTTGTGTGGTTTAGGTATAAGCTTAAGAATTCTGCACTAAACCCAATCTTTTCTTTTCCTTTTTCTTTTTTTCTTTTTGGTTAGGATACTTTTAATGACAGCTTCTATTTCTTTACGAGTTATGGGGCTGTTTAGATGGTATATCTGATTTAACTTTACTACCTAGTATCTGTCTACAAAATTCTCCATTTCATTTATATTTTCCAGTTTTGTTGAATATAGGCTTTTGTAGTAGGATCTGATGATTTTTTTGGAATTTCCTCAGATACTGCCGTTATGTCTCCCTTTTCATTTCTGATTTGGTTTGAACACGCTCTCTGTTCCTTCTGATTAGTATGGTTAAGGGTTTATTTATCTTGTCGATTTTCTCAAAGGACCAGCTCCTCGTTTTGTTGATCCTTTGTATAGTTCTTTTTGTTTCTACTTGGTTAATTCCAGCTCTGGGTTTGATTCATTCCTACTGTCTACTTCTCCTGAGTATATTTGCTTCTTTTTGTTCTAGAGCTTTTAGGTGTGCTGTCAAGCTGCCAGTATATGCTCCCTCCAGTTTCTTTTTGGAGGCACTCAGAGTTATGAGTTTTTCTCTTAGCCATGTTTTCATTATGTTCCATAAGTTTGGGAATGTTGTACCCTCATTTTTCACTAAATTCTAAAATGTCTTTAATTTCCTTCTTTATTTCTTCCTTGACCAAGTTATCATTGAGTAGAACATTGTTCAACTTCCATGTGTATGTGGGCTTGCTTTCTTTCTTGTTGTTGTTGTTGTTGTTATTGAAGACCATTCTTAGTCCCTAGTGATCTGATAGGATGCCTGGGATTATTTCAATCTTCTTGTATCTGTTGAGGCCTGTTTTATGACCGATTATATAGTCAATTTTGGAGAATGTACCATGAGGTGCTGAGAAGAAGTTATATTCTTTTGTTTTTGAAATGAAATGTTCTATAAATATCCATTAAATCCTTCTGGTTCATAACTTCTGTTAGTTTCTCTGTTTCTTGTTTAGTATCTGTTTCTATGATCTGTCCATTGCTAAGGTTGGGAGACTGATGTCTCCTTCTATTATTGTGTGAGGTTCAATGTGTGCTTTGGGCTTTAGTAAGGTTTCTTTTATTAATGTAGTTACCTTTGCATTTGTAGCACAGAAAGTCAGGATTGACAATTCACCTTAGTGTATATTTCCTTTGATGAATATGAAGTGTCTTTCTTTACATTTTTGGTAACTTTTAGTTGAAAGGTGATTCTATTGGATATTAAAATGGCTACTACAGCTTGTTTGTTGGGACCATTTGCTCAGAAAATTGTTTTCCAGCCTTTTACTCTGAGATCATGTCTTTTACTCAGGTATACTTCCTGTATGCAGCAAAATATTCAGTCCCCTTTACCTATCCAGGTTGTTAGTCTATACCTTTTTATTGGGGAATTAATGTTAAGAGATAACTGGAGCATGTCAAATACAGAGGCAAACACTAGCATCAAACCACTGAATTGAGAACAGGACCCCCATTGGGGGAGTTAGAGAAAGGATTGAAAGAGCTGAAGGGGCTTGCAACTCCATAAGAACAACAGGCCAACCAACCAGAGCTTCCAGGGACTAAACCACTACCCAAAGACTATACATGGAATAAACCAGGGTTCCAACTGTACATGTAGCAGAGAATAATCTTGTTGGGCACCAGTGGAAGGCGAAGCCCTTGGTCCTGCCAAGGTTGTACCCCCAGTGCAGGGGAATGTCGGAGGTGGTGGTGGTAATGGGGGTGGATATGGGGGGAATACACTTAAGGGGGACGGGAGAAGATAGAGGGCTTGTGGACAGGGAATAACATTTGAAGTGTAAATAAAGAAATATATCCAATTAAAAAAAAAGGAAGAGTGATTGTGTCCTGTTATGGTTGTTAGAGGTGGGATTATGTTTATGTGGCTCTCTTATTTTGGGTTTGTTGCAAAAAGGTTAATTTGTTGCTTTTTCTAAGGTTAATTTTCCTTCCCTGTGTTCGAGATTTCTATTATCCTTTAAAGGGCTGGATTTGTGAAAAGATATTTTGTGAATTTGGTTTTGCCATTGAATATCTTGGTTTCTCTCTGTTAATTGAGAGTTTTGCTGGATATAGTAGCCTGGGCTGGCATTAGTGTTCTCTTAGTGTCTATATGACATCTGCCCAGGATCTTCTGGCTTTCATAGTCTCTGGTGAGAAGTCTGGTGTCATTCTGATAGGTCTGCTTTTATATATTACTTGATCTTTTTCCCTTACTGCTTTTAATATTCTTTCTTTGTTTTGTGTATTTGGTGTTTTGACTATTATGTGACGGGAGGAATTTCATTTCTGGTCAAACCTATTTGGAGTTCTGTAGGCTTCTTATATGTTTATGAGCATCTCTTTCCTTAGGTTAGGGATATTTTCTTCTATAATTTTGTTGAAGATATTTAATGGCTCTTTAAGTTGGGAATCTTCATTATTTTCTATACCTATTATTCTTAGTTATGATCTTCTCATTTTGTCCTGGATTTCTTGGATATTTTGGATTAGAAGCTTTTTGCGTTTTACATTTTCCTTAACAATTGTGTCAATGTTTTCTATGGTATCTTCTGCCCCTGAGATTCTCTCTTCTATCTCTTGTATTCTGTTTGTTTTGCTTGCATCTATGATTCCTGGCCTCTTTCCTAGGTCTTCTATCTCCAGGGTTATCTCCCTTTTTGATTTCTTTTTTGTTTCTATTTCCAATTTTTAGTTCCAGGATAATTTTGTTCAATTTACTTTTGTTGACTGATTATATATATATATATATATATATATATATATATATATATATATCACATTAATCAAGTGTCTACAATAATTCTAAGGATAATATATGACTTTCATACCACAAAAAAAGAAAAGGAAAAAGAAAAAGGAAAAAAATTCAAAACCAAAACTAACTCATTTCTAAGGTAAACATCTATTTTATTTGTTTTAACTAATTTAAAAATTAATTGACTTCTATTAAAATACTTCAAATTGGACATTTTGAGTGTTACTTTCTATGTTGAAAAACTAAGCTTCATATGATAGTGAAACTTGAGAAGACACTGGATGAGACAGTCCTTGATTTATAAAGTAGCCAGAGAGAAGTCATGAATCAGGCCACACGGCTAGGCTCTAAAATGAGCTGCTGAATAGAAACTTCCCCCATTATTTAACTTGAGCAACTTTTTGTAATAAAATTAAACTGTGTATTTATTAATTTGCATGTTTACTCTAAAACACACAAAGCAATTTGGTAAAAATGGAAACTGTGAGGTGGTTGGGAAGAGAAATTTCTAGATGATTGATTGGAAAAGACATGAGAATGAGAATTGTCTTCATTGTTATAAAAACGTTTTCAGAAAACTTAACCAGAGATCATCATATTTAAATTCAATCTTGAAGAATAAATAGGAACAAATTTATTAAAAGATGAAAGAAAGAAAGAAAGAAAGAAGAACAATATAAACTTCGCAGAGAGGACAGTGTACTTTGAAAGTCTAAAGAGCACATACCTATACAGTAAGTTTGAAGGTGGAAATTTCAGTCAAAAAGGCCAGAATATCATGCAGACATCATGCCACAGACTGACGTTTGTTAGTCTGAATGCAATTGTAAACCCTCAATAGATTTAAAATGAGAATTCTGGGTTCCTACTTGAAGACAGAATTGGATAGGAGAAAATGGCAAGCAAGAACAATAGGTGTTTGCATAGACCTGGGAAAGAAAAGTGATGGGGTGGAGCTAATGGACAAAGGCAGACAGGTTTGTCATGTCATTTGGAAGAATAAAGATCAAAATCTTTTCGAAAATAGGTTATGAGCCATGGGGAGAAAACATAAAAGGATACCTGAGCATCTCACTCAAGGAGTTTTATGCATGATGAGGCTTTACAGAGACGAGGAAATGAGATGAGTGCTGTCATAACTGAGGTTGACACACTGCAGTTCTAACCATTCTAAATCATGCGCAATACTCTCCATGGAGATAACCAATTGCCCTTCTTCATTATTTTAATCATCAAAAGAAGCATAGCATGAATTATCCTTCCCATAAATTTATTGTTCATTGTCTGCTCTGTATTTTAAAATATGAAGTCCCCTCTGCCATAAATTAATCATGTGAACACTGAGTGTCATCAGGCAAACAGCTCGGTGCTTGTATCTGCTTATCACTCATTCTGTTTCTTAACCATGTATGAACAAATCATGTTCAGAGAAATTTTGGTTTTTAAGTTGCAAAAAATTATTGAAAACTACTTAAAATCTTGACAGTGTTCATACTTTTTTTTGGATGAACAACCTTAACAACAGATTATGTTTGAAAACTTGAACATAATTCAAGCAAAACCAAAAAGCAAGGATTACATGTCAACAATGAAGATAAGGTATTTCACAGGCCGATCAAAGAGACTACTAACATGTCAACCTCTCTGGTGGAATCACTATCTCTCAACTCAAGCAGTCTTACAGAGCAAAGGTGATAAAAAACTGCATGGTTTTGGTACAGAGACAGACAGACCAATGGAACAAAATTGAAGACCCAGAAATGAGCCCACACACCTATGGGAACTTGATTTTTGACAAAGGAGCCAAAACCATCCAATGGAATAAAGATAGAATTTTCAGCAAATAGTGCTGGTTCAACTGGTGGTCAACATGTAGAAGAATGCAGATCGATCTGTGCTTATCACCCTGTACAAAGCTTAAGTCCAAGTGGATCAAGGACCTCCACATCAAACCAGACACACTCAAACTAATAGAAGAAAAACTAGGGAAGCATCTGGAACACATGGGCACTGGAAAAAATTTCCTGAACAAAACACAAATGGCTTATGCTCTAAGATGAAGAATTGACAAATGGGATCTCATAAAACTGCAAAGCTTCTGTAAGGTAAAGGACACTGTGGTTAGGACAAAACGGCAACCAACAGATTGGGAAAAGATCTTTACCAATCCTACAACAATAGAGGCCTTATATCCAAAATATACAAAGAACTCAAGAAGTTAGACCGCAGGGAGACAAATAACCCTATTAAAAATGGGGTTCAGAGCTAAACAAAGAATTCACAGCTGAGGAATGCCGAATGCCTGAGAAACATCTAAAGAAATGTTCAACATGTTTAGTCATAAGGGAAATGCAAATCAAAAGAACCCTGAGATTTCACCTCACACCAGTGAGAATGGCTAAGATCAAAAACTCAGGTGACAGCAAATGCTGGCGAGGATGTGGAGAAAGAGCAACACTCCTCCATTGTTGGTGGGATTGCAGACTGGTACAACCATTCTGGAAATCAGTCTGGAGGTTCCTCAGAAAATTGGACATTGAACTACCTGAGGATCCAGCTATACTTCTCTTGGGCATATACCCAAAAGATAAAAAAGACACATGCTCCACTATGTTCATAGCAGCCTTATTTATAATAGCCAGAAGCTGGAAAGAACCCAGATGCCTTTCAACAGAGGAATGATACAGAAAATGTGGTACATCTACACAATGGAATATTACCCAGCTATCAAAAACAACGCCTTTATGAAATTCACAGGCAAATGGTTGGAACTGGAAAATATCATACTGAGTGAGGTAACCCAATCACAGAAAAACACACATGGTATGCACTCACTGATAAGTGGCTATTAGCCCAAATGCTTGAATTACCCTAGATGCATAGAACACATGAAACTCAAGACGGATGATCAAAATGTGAATGCTTCACTCCTTCTTTAAAAGGGGAACAAGAATACCCTTGGCAGGGAAGAGAGAGGCAAAGATTAAAACAGAGGCAGAAGGAACACCCATTCAGAGCCTGCCCCACATGTGGCCCATACATATACAGCCACCCAATTAGACAAGATGGATGAAGCAAAGAAGTGCAGGCTGACAGGAACCAGATGTAGATCGCTCCTGAGAGACACAGCCAGAATACAGCAAATACAGAGGTGAATGCCAGCAGCAAACCACTGAACTGAGAATAGGACCCCCATTGAAGGAATCAGAGAAAGAACTGGAAGAGCTTGAAGGGGCTTGAGACCCCATATGTACAACAATGCCAAGCAACCAGAACTTCCAGGGACTAAGCCACTACCTAAAGACTATACATGGACTGAGCCTGGACTCTGACCTCATAGGTAGCAATGAATATCCTAGTAAGAGCACCAGTGGAAGGGGAAGCCCTTGGTCCTGCTAAGACTGAACCCCCAGTGAATGTGATTGTTGGGGGGAGGGCGGCAATTGGGGGAGGATGGAGAGGGCAACACCCATAAAGAAGGGGAGGGGGAGAGCTTAGGGGGATGTTTGCCCGGAAACCGGGAAAGGGAATAAGACTCGAAATGTAAATAAGAAATACTCAAGTTAATAAAAAAAATTTAAAAAAAAAGACTGAAGTGGAGGTTATTTCATAAGAAAGTGTGAGGATTCTCACTTGCATGTCTGAAATTATGAACAAAAGCACATTCATGTGTTGACTCGATGAACTCAATAGTCATGGTCTAATTTCTTATTCACAAAATGAAATATCAATTTTGGGGGAAAATTGAAGCAATACACGATGTTGGTCCTAAACTGTGCCTTTAACCAAGTGCCTTTATTTTACCCAGTAAGAAGGCAACAAGATGCAAGCTAGGAAAAGTGCCAAGCACAGCTGCCTCTGTCCCCACAGCACACTGGGATTCATGGGGTCTGGAACTGTGAGAAACACATCAGTGTTGTTTAAACCCTTAAGCTTTTGGGGCATTTATGGAAAGAGCCTGAGCGAATTGGCAGCATTTAGAAAAATTACCTTGAAACACTAGGTCTGTAGAATGATCTATGGGGAAAAGTAGAGGTTGGGGAACAGTTTAGAGAATATGTAACAGAATTTCTTCAAAGGAATCACAAATATTATTTGGAAAAAAATTATTTCCTCTCCCTTCCCTTCCTATTTCTACTGCAGATGCTGTCACATGGAAATATTGCAGACCAAATGAAGGCACATTTAGTTGTGCTTAGTTGCTAGATCAATATCAAGGAATTGGTGAGCTATGCTTCTCATGATATTCTTCTTTCCTTCTCCTGAGGCTGATCACATGTCTGTATCACATGGGCATCTCTCCATGCTAGTGTTCTCTGCCTCAATGTTGTCTCTTTGACCCTCCTTTTCTTCTCAAAGGACAGGGCCACTGGACTTAATCTGAGCTGAATTACCTTCATAAACGTTGTATCTTTGATCTTTGGCAAAGTAGCTAAAACCATCCAATGGAAAAAGGTAGCATTTTCAAAAAATGGTGCTGGTTCAACAGGAGGTTATCATGTAGAATCACGCAAATCAATCCATTCTTATTGCCCTGTACAAAGGTCAAGTCCAAGTGGATCAAGAACCTCAACATCAAACCAGATACACTTATAGAAGAAAAAGTGGAGAAGAGCCTCAAAGACATGGGCATTGGGGAAAATTTTCTGAGGAAAACACCGAAGGATTATGCTCTAAGATTATGAATCAACAAATAAGAGCTCATAAGACTGCAAAACTTCTGTAAAGGCAAAGTTCACTGTCATTAAGACAAACCAGCAGCAAACAGTTTTGAGAAAGGTCTTTGCCAGTCCTACAACTGATAGAGGACTAATATCCAAGATAAACAAAGAACTCAAAAAGTTAGACTCCAGAGAGCCAAATAACCCTATTAAAAATGGGGTACAAAGGTAAACAAAAAATTCTCAACTGAGGAATATGGAATGGCTGAGAAGTCCCTAAAGCAATGCTCAACATCTTTAGTCATCAGGGAATTGCAGATCAAAATAATCCTGAGATTCCACCTCATACCACTTAGAATGGCTAAGATCAAAAACTCAGGTGACAACAGATGCTGGCAAGGATGTGGAGCTAGAGGAACACTCCTTCATTGTTGGTAGGATTGCAGACTGGTACAACCACACTGGAAATCAGTCTGGAGGTTCCTCAGAAAATTGGACATTCCACTAACTGAGGACTCAGCTATAGCTCTCCTTGGCATATGCCCAAAAGATGCTCCAACATACAACAAAGACACATGCTCCACTATGTTCATAGTGTACAGCCTTATTTATAATAGCCAGAAGCTAGAAAGAACACAGATAAGAGGGATGGATACAGAAATTATGGTACTTCTACACAATGAAGTACTACTTAGTTATCAAAAACAATGACTTCATGAAATTCATCAGCAAATGGCTTGAACTAGGAAATATAATCCTTAATGAGATAACCCAATCACAGAAAAAACATACATAGTATGCACTCAATGATAAGTGGATATTAGCCCAAAAGCTCAAATTACCCAAGAGCTCAAGAGGAAGGATGATCAAAGTGCAGATGCTTCACTCTTTCTTAAAAGGGGAAAATATTTATAGGAGAGAATATGGAGGCAAAGCTTGGAGTAGAAAACGAAGGAACAGCCATGCAGAGCCTGCCCCACATGTGGTCCATATATATACAGCCATCAAAACTAGATAAGATTGATGAAGCTAAGAAGTGCATTCTGACAGGAACCAGATGTAGATGTCTCCTGACACAGCCAGAGCATGACAAATACAGAGACGAATGTTAGCAGCAAACCACTGAACAGAGAAAGGAACCCCCTTTGGAGGAATTAGAGAAAGAATTGAAAGAGCTGAAGGGGCTTGATTCATAAGCTACATAAGAACAACCCCATAAGAATGACAAAATCAACCATTCAGAACTCCCAGGGGCTAAACCACTACCCAAAGACTATACATGGACTGACCCATGTCTCAGGTTGTATATGTAGCAGAGGATGGCATTGTTGGGCACATGGAAGGAGAAGCCCTTGGTCCTGCTAAGGTTGGACCTCCATTGGAGTGGAATGTCCGAGGGGGAGGGGAAGGGGGTTGGTGGAGAGGGGAACAATCTTATAGAAGAAGGGGAGGTTCTTGGGATAGGGGGTTTTTGTCTCAGAAACCAGGAAAGGCAATAACATATGAAGTGTAAATTAAAAAATCCTTAAAAATAATTTATATCTTCAAATATATTCATTTCTGAAGCCTAAGGTTTACTCATCAACATTTGTATTGTAGCAAAATCCAATTTAGTTTGTAGTATCCAGCTTTGTTAATATCCTTTGAGTGGGTTAATTCTAATAGAATGTCTTATGCTTTAGGGGTTATGTAGCACAGTGGTCTTGTGAATCCTGGCAAGGTTGAGAAGCCAGTGGCTATTTAATCTCTGAGGCTGGCCACTCAGCACTCCCAATCCAGAGCCTTAGTCTGGAAAGTACAAAGTCCATATTTGAGGGACAAGAAAGCTGGATACTAATGTTAGTGGTGGTTAGCAGCAGGAGCAAATGGTTTGCTGAGAGAGAAGAAACAAAGACAGAGCAATACACTCTATTTAGACTGCACACTTCTTCATATCTGAGGCACATGTTGGGATGTGTCTATAATTTGAGGCTTACTTTCCTTCACTAGCATATGCTTCTTTGGAAGTCTCTCACAGAGGAACCCAAAGATGTTTCTCATAGGAGGTTCAACATCCTGTCAATCGACAATCACCATCATCCTGTCATGCCATGTTCACAGTGTAATTAGAGACTCTCACTTGAGACAACAGGAAAAGTATGAGCAGAACGGCCAAATAGTCTAAGACTGGTAACACTCCTGGTTTAAGGAAGAAAATGGTGTGCCATTTGGTGAACAAAATGTAAATGTTGAAAATACTACAATGACTAATTAGAATATGAAAATATTACAAAGCTGTCTTCATATTAAGTTACTTCTTTAAAATGATGAGTATAAGTTTTTGAATTTCAAATGTAAAAACCTTATGTGATATCATATGATAATATTGATAAATAAGAGATACAAAAATTAATCTTTTTCTACAAGTAGCATAAGCTATTACTAATGTAAACTGTGTTTATTATATAATGTATTTTTATAAGCTTGTATTATTTTTCATTTTGTTATAGGTTAAATAAAAAATACTAAAATTATTTGCTATGTAATTATCTCTCATAAGCAGATTCACTGAATAGCCTTAATGCAAATTTTATCCAGACAATTAGTAACTTCTGTAATAGCAATTAACGTGCAAAACTAATTTCCCAAAAATCATATTAAACATGGTAATAAATATTTGCCAAAATGACTACATATGCACAAATAGATGGAATTTGTTCTTCTTTATGGCTGATGACCATGCCAGGCTACTTGTAGGTTGTGAGAATATGATTAGACATGAAGTTTTGAATGGCTAAATTATAAACTAAATCTCTCTCTTTATCTCTTCTCCTTCTCCTTCCCCTTCCCACCCAACTCTCCCTCCTCCTCTACTCTCTTCTTCTCTCCCTCTCCCTCTGTATGTCTATTTTCTATATATCCCTTGTTCATATTGCATATTCCTTTTCAGCAATGGGTTAGCTTTCATAACTCCCTCCATGCTCCATGATTAGATTTTGGCTGGACTTTGTGTGTTGCATTTCTTGACAATGATTCTAATCCGTGTGCATGAGTTTAGCTTCAGTACTAGTGTTCCTTGCTCATGAGTTCTTACTATTCTCTGTCCCTGTTATTTGTAGCAAGCTTAACTAAAATTTATTTTTGAAGCTGTAAAATACTGTTCTATTGAAAGTCTTTTTAACTTAGGAGATTCACTGATACTCATGTGATTAGTTTGATTGTTGTTGTTTTTTTTAATTTTTACCTTTATTACAAAGAGTGTTAGGCAAATGATTAAATAAGTACTTCAGGCACATGAAATTTAAACTTGACATGTCTGACCTTGGCAGATATGGCATTATGGAATTCCCAATGGAATGATTTTATACTTTTTTTCAGTGACTACTCCTTTATTTACTTATTTATTTATTAATGTGTTTATTTATAATGGATAATTCCATTTACAATTCAAATGTTATTTACTTTCCCGGTTGGTTTCCCTTCCATAAGTCCCCTATCCCCTCCCCCTTCTTCTATAAAGGTATTCCTCTTCCCAAAATAACCCTCCTTCCCCCCTCCCAGTGCTGACATTACACTAGAATGGGGGATCCAGCCATGGCCCGAACAAGAGCTTCTCATCCCACTGGTGCCCAAAAAGGCCATCCTCTGCTACATATGCAGCTGGAGCCATGGGTCTGTCCATGAGTAGTCTCTGGGTAGTGGTTTAGTCCTTGGGAGCTCTGGTTTGTTGATATTGTTCTTCTTATGGGGTTGCAAGCCCCTTCAGCTCTTTCAGTCCTTTCTCTAACTCCTCCAATGGGAACTCTGTTCTCAGTTTAATGGTTTGCTGCTAGCATTCACCTCTGTTTTTGTCATATTCTGCCTGAGCCTCTCAGGAGACAGCTATATCAGGCTCCTGTTAGCATGCACTTCTTGGCTTTGTCAATAATGTCTAACTATGGTGTCTATATATGGGTGGTACAGGCTCTGAAAGGCCATTCCTGCAGTTTCTGTTCCAAAATTTGTCTTCATATTTCTCCTATAAATACTTTTACTTCCCATTTTAAAAAGAATTGAAGCATCTGCACTTTGGTCATCCTTTTTGTTGAGCTTCATGTGGTCTTTGGATTGTATCTTGGGAAATTCGAGTTTTTGGGCTAATATTCACTTATCAGTGAGTGGATAGTATGTATGTTTTGCTGTGATTGGGTTACCTTACTCAGAATGATATTTTCTAGTTCATTCCATTTGCCTATGAATTTCATGAAGTCACTGCTTTGGATAGCTGAGTAGTACTCCATTGTATAAATATACCATATTTTCTGTATCCCTTCCTCTGTTGAAGGGCATCTGGATTCTTTCCAGCTTCTGGCTATTATAAATAAGGCTGCTTTGAACATAGTGGAGCACGTGTCTTTGTTATATGTTGGGGCATCTTTTGGGTATATGCCAAGGAGGGGTATAGCTGGGTCCTCAGGTAGTGCAATGTCCAATTTTCTGAGGAACCTACAGAATGATTTCCAGAATGGTTGTACCAGTTTGCAATCCCACCAACAATGGAGGAGTCTTCTTCTTTCTCCACATTCTTGCCAGCATCTGTTGTCACCTGAGTTTTTGATCTTAGCCATTCTGACTGGTGTGACGTGGAATCTCAAGGTTTTTCTGATTTGCATTTCTCTGATGACTAAGGATGTTGAATATTTCTTTTTTTCTTTTTTTTTTTATTATTAACTTGAGTATTTCTTATATACATTTCGAGTGTTATTCCCTTTCCCTGTATCCGGTCAAACATCCCCCTCCCACCTCCCCTTCCTTATGGGTGTTCCCCTCCCCACCCTCCCCCCATTGCCGCCCTCCCCGCAACAGGCTAGTTCACTGGGGGTTCAGTATTAGCAGGACCCAGGGCTTCCCCTTCCCCTGGTGCTCTTACTAGGATATTCATTGCTACCTATGAGGTCAGAGTCCAGGCTCAGTCCATGTATAGTCTTTAGGTAGTGGCTTAGTCCCTGGAAGCTCTGGTTGCTTGGCATTGTTGTACATATGGGGTCTCAAGCCCCTTCAAGCTCTTCCAGTTCTTTCTCTGATTCCTTCAACGGGGGTCCTATTCTCAGTTCAGTGGTTTGCTGCTGGCATTCACCTCTGTATTTGCTGTATTCTGGCTGTGTCTCTCAGGAGCGATCTACACTTCTGCACTTCTTTGCTTCATCCATCTTGTCTAATTGGGTGGCTGTATATGTATGGGCCACATGTGGGGCAGGCTCTGAATGGGTGTTCCTTCTGCCTCTGTTTTAATCTTTGCCTCTCTCTTCCCTGCCAAGGGTATTCTTGTTCCCCTTTTAAAGAAGGAGTGAAGCATTGACTTTTTGATCATCCGTCTTGAGTTTCATTTGTTCTAGGCATCTAGGGTAATTCAAGCATTTGGGCTAATAGCCACTTATCAGTGAGTGCATACCATGTATGTCTTTCTGTGATTGGGTTAGGTCACTCAGGATGATATTTTCCAGTTCCAACCATTTGCCTACGAATTTCATAAAGTTGTTGTTTTTGATAGCTGAGTAATATTCCATTATGTAGATGTACCACATTTTCTGTATCCATTCCTCTGTTGAAGGGCATTTGGGTTCTTTCCAGCTTCTGGCTATTATAAATAAGGCTGCGATGAACATTGTGGAGTACGTGTCTTTTTTACATGTTGAGGCATCTTGTGGGTATATGCCCAAGAGAGGTATATAGCTGGATCCTCTGGTAGTTCAATGTCCAATTTTCTGAGGAACCTCCAGACTGATTTCCAGAATGGTTGTACCAGTCTGCAATCCCACCAACAATGGAGGAGTGTTCCTCTTTTTCCACATCCTCGCCAGCATCTGCTGTCACCTGAGTTTTTTATCTTAGCAATTCTCACTGGTGTGAGGTGGAATCTCAGGGTTGTTTTGACTTGTATTTCCCTTATAACTAAAGATGTTGAACATTTCTTTCAGTGCTTTTCAGCCATTCCATATTCCTCAGCTGAGAATTCTTTTCTTAGCTCTGCATCCCATATTTAATAGGGTTACTTGTCTCTCGGTAGTCTAACTCCTTTAGTTCTTTGTATATTTTGGATGGAATTCCTCTATTGGATATAGGATTGGTAAAGACCTTTATCCAAATCTGTTGGCTTCCAGTTTGTCCTATTGAAAGTGTTCTTTGCCTTACAGAAATTTTACAGTTTTATGAGGTCCCATTTGTCGATTCTTGATCTTAGAGCATAAGCCATTGGTGCTTTGCTCAGGAAATTTTCCCCAATGCCAATGTCTTTGAGGCTCTTCCCCAATTTTTTTCTGTAAGTTTGAGTGTATCTGGTTTTATGTGGAGGTTCTTGATTTTCTTGGACTTGATCTTTGAACAATAAGAATGGATCGATTTGCATTCTTCTACATGCTGATCTCCAATTGAACCAGCACCATTTTCTGAAAACTCTGTCCATTGGAATGTTCTAGCTACTTTGTCAAAGATCAAGAGACCATAGGTATGTAGGTTCATTCCTTGGTGTCCAATTCTTTTCTGAAGATCTACCTTCCTGTCTCTGAACATAAAGGGTTTTTTGTTTGTTTGTTTGTTTGTTGTCATTGTTGTTTTAATATCGCTCTGTAATGCAACTTGAGGTCAGAACTTCCCCTGAAGTTCTTTTACTGTTGAAAATAAGTTTTGCTATCCTTTGCTAGCTTTGACTACTGGTTGCTGTATATTGCTTTTATTGCTTAGCCTTGAATTCCTGTTCTTTAGAAGACATTTAACATGAAGATATGTCATATTTTGTGAAATGCTTTCTCAGCAGCTAATGAAATGATCATGTGGTTTTTTTCTTTCAGATTATTTATAGAATGGATTTCATTGATAAATTTATATATAGTGAACCATCCTTGCATCCCTGGTATGAAGCCTACTTGATCATGATAGATGATCGTTATTCCTTTTGTGAGGATTTTATTGAGGAATTTTGCGTCAATATTCATAAGACAAATTTGCCTGAAATTCTCTTTCTTTGTTGGGTCTTTGTGTGGTTTAGGTTTAAATGTAATTGTGGCTTCATAGAAGGAATTTGTTAGTGCTCTGTCTTTTTCTATTTTGTGGGGTCGTTTGGACAGTATTGGTATTAGGTCTTCTATGAAAGTCTGATAGAATTCTGCACTAAACCCTTCTGGTCCTGGCCTTTTTTCGGTTAGGAGACTTTTAATAAGTGCTTCTGTTTCTTTAGGATTTATGGGATTGTTTTGAAGGTTTTTCTGATCCTGGTTTAACTTTGGTACCTGGTATCTGTCTAGAAAATTGTCCATTTCATCTTGATTTTCCAGTTTTGTTGAATATAGGCTTTTGTATAGGATCTTATGATTTTTTTAATTTCCTCTGATTCTCTTGTTATATTTCCCTTTTCATTTCTGATTTTGTTAATTTGGAGACATTCTCTGTGCTGTCTGGCTAGTCTGGCTACAGGTTGATCTATCATGTTGATTTTCTAAAGAACAAGCTTTTGGTTCTGTTGATTCTTTTTATAGTCCTTTTTGTTTCTACTTGGTTGATTTCAGTCCTGAGTTTGATTATTTCCTGGTGTCTACTCCTCTTGGATATATTTGCTTCTTTTTTTCTAGAGCTTTTAGGCATGCTGTCAAGCTACTGACATATGCTTTCTCCTATTTGTTTCTACAGGTACTCAGAGCAATGAATTTTCCTCTTAGCACTGCTTTCATTGTGTCCCATAAATTTGGGTATGTTGTATCTTCATTTTCATTAAATTCTAAGAAGTCTTTAATTTCTTTCTTTATTTCTTCCTTGACCAAGTTTCACTGAGTAGAACATTGTTCAACTTCCATTTTTATGTGGTATTTCTGTTGTTTCTCTTGTTATTGAAGACCATCCTTAGTCTGTTGTGATCTGATATGATGCATGGTATTATTTCAATCTTCTTGGATCTGTTTAAGACTGTTTTGTGACCAATTATACGGTCAACTTTAGAGAATGTACCATGAGATGTTGAGAAGAAGGTATGTTCTTTTGTTTAAGGATGAAATGTTTTATAACTATCTGTTAAATCCTTTTGGTTCATAAATGCTCTTAGTTTCCATGTGTCTCTGTCTAGTTTCTGTTTTCATTATCTGTTCATTGATGAGATTGGTGTTTTGAAATCTCTCACTATTATACTGTGAGGGACAATGTGTGCTTCAAGCTTTAGGAAGGCTTCTTTTATGAATGTAGGTTTCTTTGCATTTGGAGTGTAGACATTCACGATTGAGAGTTCATCTTGGTTGATTTTTCCTTTGATGAATATGAAATGTCCTTCCTTATCTTTTTTGATAACTTTTAGTTGAAAATTGATTTTATTAGATATTAGAATGGCTGCTCCAGATTGTTTCTTGGGACCATTTGCTTGGAAAATTGTTTTCCAGCCTTTTACTGTGATCTAGTGTTTGTCTTTGTCACTGAAGTGTGTTTCTTTATGCAGAAAAATGCTGGCTCTTTTTTACCTATCCAGTCTCTTAGTCTATGTCTTTTTATTGAGGAATTGAGTTCATTGATAATAAGAGATATTAAGGAATAGTGATTACTGTTTCTTTTTATTTTTGTTGTTAGAGGTGGAAGTATGTTTGTGTGGCTTTCTGGTTTTGGCTTCATTGCAAGTATATTAATTTTTTGCATTTTCTAGGGTACAGTATCCCTCCTTGTGTTGGAGTTTCCCATTTATTATCCTTCATAGAGCTGGATTTGTAGAAAGATATTGTGTAAACTTGGTTTTGTGTTGTCTTGGAATATCTTGGTTTCTCCATCTCGGCTAATTGAGTGTTTTGCTGGATATAGTAGCCTGGCTGGCATTTGTGTTCTCTTAGGTCTGTATGACATCTGCCCAGGAACTTCTGGCTTTCATAGACTTTGGTGAGAAGTCTGATGTAATTCTGATAAGCCTCTCCTTCATATGTTACTTGACCTTTTCCCCTCACTACTTTCAAAATTCTCTCTTTGTGTGTTTCGTGTTTTGATCATCATGTGATGGGAGGAATTTCTTTTCTTGTCCAATCTATTTAGAGTTCTATAGGCTTCTTTTATGTTTATGGGCATTTTTAGGGTAGGGAAGTTTTCTTCTGTAATTTTGTGAAGATATTTATTGGCCCTTTAAGTTGTGAGTCATTGCTCTCTTATATACATAGTATCCTTAGATTTGATATTCTCATTATGTCCTGGATTTCCTGGATACTTTGGCCTAGGAAGTTTTTGTATATTACATTATCTTTTATGGTCATGACAATGTTTTCTATGGTATCTTCTGCCCCTGAGATTATCTCTTCTATCTCTCATATTCTGTTGGTGATGCTTGTGTTTATGACTCCTGATCTCTTTCCTAGGTTTTCTATCTCCAAGGTTGTCTGACTTTGTGCTTTCTTTATTGTTTCTATTTTCATTTTTTAAATCCTGGATGGTTTTGTTAAATTCCTTCACCTGTTTGGTTGTGTTTTCCTCTAATCCTTTAAGGGATTTTTATGTTTCTTCTCTAAGGGCTTCTACATGCTTACCTGTGTTAACCTGTATTTCCTTAGGTGACTTTTTAATGTCCTTCCCGAAATCCTCCATCACTATCCTGAGATGTCATTCTAAATCCAAATCTTGCTTTTCCAGTGTGTTGGGATATCCAGTATTTCTTTAGTGGGAGAACTGTGCTCTAATGATGCCAAGTAGTCCTGGTTTCTGTTGCTTAGTTTCTTGAGCTTGCCTCTCACCATCATGTTGATTCTGATGTTAGCTTCTCTTGCTGTATCTGACCCTCCTGTAAGTCTGTGTATCAGCTCTCATGTAGACCTGTTTTCTTTCAGCAGGATCTGGGAACAGAAAGCTATGAGACCAGGTCAGCTTCTGGTGCAGGCCGAAACTGGAAGAGTCCTGTCCCAGACTGCTTCTGGGTTTGTGTGTCCCGAAGCCTCCAGGAGGGTCCCTTGGAGCAGAAGAGTTAGTCTTACCTCTGTTCATGTCTGTCTGTGCTTCTGGAGACTGACTTTCAGCTCTGGGTTTAGGCAGAAACTGGAAGGGTGATGTTTCTCACTGTTCCTAGGTTCCTGTGCCCAGAGGGCATAGATGGCTCTTGGCAGGTTCCTTTTAGTCTAGGAAAGTGAGTAGAAGTAGTTGTCTCCTCTGGGTTCTCAGTATTGTCTGTACTTCTGAGAGTCCAGCCCTCTCCCCTATGGGATTTACACACAGACAGTTGTGGGCAATTTTAAAATTTTATTTTAATTTATTTTATTTCGCAGTGCTTGGCTGGTGTTGTATATATTTATTTACTTATTTACTCATTTTTACTTCTTATTAATCATTTAAATTATTTTCATTTTAAATGTTTTCCCCTTTCCTGTGTCACCTCTGCAAAACCCCTATCCCATCTCCCCCTCTCTGCTTATGAGGGTGCTCCCTGACCCACCCACTTCTGCTTCACTGCCCTAGCATTCGTCTATCCGGGAGCATGGAGCCTCTAGAGGACCAAGGATTTTCCACCCCATTGATGCCAGATAAGGCCATCTTCTTCTACATACGCAGGTGAAGTTATAGGTCTCTCCATGTGCATTCTCTAATTGGGGGTTTAGTCCCTGGAAGCTGTTGGGGGGTGTGTGTCTGGTTGGTTGGTTTTATTGTTATTACTATTGTTTTGAAAACCCCTTCAGCTCCTTCAATTCTCCCCCTAAATTCTCTATTGGTGTCCCCGTGCTCAATCTGATGGTTGCCTATGAACATCTGCATCTGTATTGGTCAGGTTCTAACAGAGCCTCTCATGGAACAGCTCTTTTCTACAAGCACTTCTTGGCATCAGCAGCAATAGTGTCTGGGTTTGGTGTCTGCAGATTGGATGAATCCCCAGGTGGGGCAGTCTCTGGATGTCCTTTCCTTCAGTCCCTGCTCCACTTTTTGTCCCAATATTGGAGTAATTCTGGATTAATTTTTTGTGATGGGTGGGTGGCCTCATCCCACCACAATGGACAACATCTATCTACTGGAGGTGATCTCTCAGGTTCTATCTCCCTGCTGTTGTATATTTTAATGAATATTACACCCATTGGTTCCTGGCAGCATCTTGGATCCCTGGCATCTGGGACTTTTATTTTAAACATACAATATAGCTTTTATTTTAATAAAACAAAATGTAATAAAAAGAAATTTTATGTTAAACATACAATATAACTTTTGTAGGTGAATCTTTAATTTGCTATTTTTTAGGATGTCCATTTTTACAGTAAGAATCTTACCAGCCCCTGAGCAGGAACATTTTTTCATTTTCTGGTCTTTCCTCCAATTTCTTTAGGGCTTTAATATTTTAATTATACAAGTTTTCTTCCTCATGGTTGAATTTATTGCAAGTTATTGTTTAGATTATTTTGAATGTCACTATTCTTCTTGTTCCTTTCTGCATGTGTTAATTTTTTTTGTCTTTCAGTGCCTGATTTATTTTCCCTAACATGATGCCCTTCAGTCCAATCCATCTTCCCTCAAATTACAAATTTTATTTCTTTTATTTGAATGAATAATACTACTCCGTAAATCAATAATATACTTCCTTTATAAAATACTTGATGGAATTATTGGCTGATTCCAAAATAGGGATTCGGGTTCCCTTGATATACTACCTCCATTTCATTTAGATACTAGTTAGTAGTAGTGGAATTTATACCAGCATTGTGCTGAAGGTTTTATCAGCTCTCTGGTAACGACTTTAGATTCTTTTCTGTAATGAATTATTCCATTTCCAAATAAGGGAACTTTGGCTTATTTCCCAATTACATACATTGTATCTCCTTTGCTGTCTTACTGTTTTAGTTAAGACTTTGTAAACTATATTGCGCAGGAATGGAAAGTAGGCATCCTTCTCTTGATTTTGATTTTAATGGAAATGTTTTGAGTTTTTCTTTGATTAATATGACACTGGCTATGGGTTTGCTCTATAGTGCCTTCAATGTTGAGATATAGCCTATGTGTCCCTAGATAGCATAGATTTATTATGAAATAATTCTAGATTGTGACAAAGATTCCTGCTGAAACTATAATGGGATAATCACTGCCTGATTCTGTGGAATACCTTCATCTTCAAAGCAGAAGTGAACCTCTGCCTGATCTCAAGTCTTCCATGTATATTTTCATATATACCATTCTGTCAAACACTCAGATGGTCTCTGTCCTATTAAGCAGATCTCGATATGATCTGCTTTCATATTCTTTGCACCTGCCTGATGTCAGTAACACTTTCTAGTTCCTGAAAATTGAGCAGGCTTGCCTAGAAACAAAAGAATTAATTTTCAATTGCAGACTTTTCTAATTATTCATGAGAAAGGTGTTGGCTAGTGTCCAAATTTATTTTTTATGATTAAGTATTTGCTCTTTCTTTTTCTAGCATACTCTGAGATTTTCTATTTTTAAAATTTTTAATTTTTTTGGTTATTGTATTTATTTATACTTCAAATGTTATCCTCCTTCCATGTTTCCCTCTCCAAGCACCCTATCCCCTCCTACTCCCTGCCTCTATGAGGGTGTTTCCCCACCCATCCACCCACTCCTGTCTCAAGGCCCTAATGTTCCCCTATCCTTGGTCAACAAGCCTTTACAGGACCAAAGACACCCTTCCCAGTGATGGCAGATAAGGCAGTCCTCTGCTACATATCCAGCTGGAGCCATGGGTATCCCCATGTACTCTTTGGTTGGTGGTTTAGTCCCTGGGAGCATTGACGGTTCTAGTTGGTTGATATTGTTGTTCTTCCTTTGAAGTTGCAAACCCCTTCAGCTCCTACAATCCTTGCCCTAAACTCCCCATCGGGATCCTCTTACTGAGTCCAAAGTTTGGCTGTGTACATCTGCATCTGTATTGGTCCAGCTCTGACAGAACCTCTCATAGGAGAGCTATGCTGGGCTCCTTTCACCGTACAGTGTATTTCGATTAAGTATACCCATACCTCCAAATTATTTCCAGATCTACTTTACTTCTCTAACCACACAACTTTGTGTCTAATTAAAAAAATATTCCAACTTGTGCTGCTCATATATTCATGGATATATGCCCTTCTTTTGGAGAATGACAGACCACCATGACAACATTCTTCAAGAAAATGGGTATGGTCTGTCCTGAGCAGTTAGAAACTGCCAATAGCCCTTCAGCTAGTTATGTAAGATCTTTCTCCTTTCCATGTCATGGTCATCTTCTTAAAGCTTTCGTAGCCCCTATGAATCCAATATGACTAACTACTAAGGTTAGTATCACTTGATCCTGTAAACCTCTCTTATATGACATGGGAATGAAGAAATAACACACAGTGAAGAAATGACAGACAAACATCCATAACAGCTGGAATCTGGTGGCTGTACTTGCATTGATGGAGGATCTCTACTATAATATATGGAAAATCAGTTCATTTATTATTTAGAGAAAAAGAAAGAGGTATTATCTAGTCTGAGGAAGAGGTCTTTGTGGGGGAACATTCCCAAGCTATAAAAATCAGGAAAGAGGAAGACATAATTGTTAGGTTTTGCATAAAATGCTAAATAACTTGTACATGGAGAAGACAAAGGATGAACCATTCCTCTGGGGTTTACCTGGACAAGGCTTGCCCTTTACATGTATCTGAGGCATTGGGCTTCTTGACATGGATGTGCTCATACAATCACTCAGACTTCATACAACTACCATGCAGTATCTAGAACCATTATTACCTTGTAGATATCCACCACCACTACCAGTCCAGTTCTTAGAATCTTCCAACTCCTCTTACATGAAGAGCCCTGTCCTTAGCAGGACGTGGTATGGTATACCGATCCCATCTATGCCTGAGCATTCTGCAGTCTCTTATTCTTCTCACATTGACCCATTTTGGATCTCTTTGTTAATGACCATCTATAGCCAAAAAAGGTATCCCACTTTCAGTGTTGTTTGTTTTGTTTATTTCTCATTGACAAATCCTTCTACATTGTCTTTACTCACCAATTTTATTTTCAACATGATCCATTGTGTTTCTGAGGCTTTCAAGTCAACATTTAATTTATATTATTGAAATTTTCATTTCCAACATCATTTCAACTTAGGTTGACATCAGCAACATGAACTTCATTTTCATATCTTTGATCGACTACTTTATTTCACCTTCGCTTTCCTCTCTGTCTTTGAGCTCTTTGATTTGTTTCATCATTTTATAATCATTCCTATGAACTTGTCTGAAAGTTGTCCAGGTCATTCTTCGTAAGGCTCATTACTATTTTTTGGAGAGTAGATCTGTTTTTTTTTTTTTCTCTTCACATTATTTTTATTTCTGCATTATGTTTTTGTGTCTTGGATTTGTTAGTTCAATTTCTCTCTCTCTTTTATGTTACCTTTCTTCTTTCAGAAGAGATGTTTACATTTTCATGAGGAAGTTAAAGCATGGTAAGATTAGCATCTCAATTTTTTTCTGCTTTGTCATATAATTGAGGCTGCATGCTCAATGCAGGTATTCTCAAATGTAGTCTGATACCTTCAGTAGCTTGATCATGGATCTTGGAACACATTTCTTCTGGCTATGTGGGCTGATCTTGGGTGAAATACCACCAGAAAGGGCACTGAAGGATTAGTATGAACCATCTGCCAAGACTGTGGTGAATACTAAAGAAGAGGCATGCCTGGATTTTTTAGACATGCAGTAGCTGGTGTGAAGTTGGCTGGAATCTTCAAATTGTAATAATAATAATAATAATAATAATAATAATAATAATAATAATAGAATAGTAAACAATGAGAAGCTCTAGGAATAAGTGGCATTACTTGGCAAAGAAGTATGGGGTTTGGATAAGTTAAATGATGAAGGTTAGAATGAGGAGACACAGGTAGCCTATGTGGTACTTTGGGTCAGGGGAAGTGGCTCAAGACACTCTGGTGGAATGCAGAATGAGAGCTGGTGAGTTTCAAAATGATGAATTATGTACTTTTCTCTTGCTATAAATATAAATGCAGTCAGCAAGATGACTTATAGAAGGGTTTTCTTGGTTCTAGCAGAATAAGATTCCATCAGCATCGTAGTGGGATGATGTTGGCATCGTACAGTCAGGATGGATAGAATACATGATATCAAATATCTTCAGCCACAAGGAAGAAGCTTATGAACTGAGAAGAGCATGTGGCTTTGAAATCTCAAAATCTAACTCATTGACACAGTTCTCCCAGTAACAATATTGTCTCCTAAACCAATACAAAGTGTAGTAACAACTAGAGACCAAGTAGTCAAACGTTCTCATTGAAAGTACTACATTTCATTCCTTGATTCCAATAGGCTTAAAGTCATTTCATATGCAGCACACTAAGTCCAACCACAGAACACTCCATAGTTTAACTTCCAAAACTGTTTAAGTGTCTCTTCTGAGACCCCATACAACTTCCTAACTGTAAATCCTCACAAAATCAAAAATCAAATCACATACTTCAAATATCCAGTGGCACAAAATATACCTTATCATTCCAAAAGTTGAGTAATAGCAGCATATTAGAGTAGTCCTGGAAAAAGTTCTTTGATAGTTCTGCCCTTCTAACTTTGATTCTTGTGATTCTCTCTGTAAGACTTGTTCACTCCCTGTTTGAAACTCTCCTCACAGTCATAGCATCTCAAACATCTTTGTGTTCCAACATAACCCACATTTCACTTTCACAGCCTCAAGCAATGAGGCTACAGGGCCTAGGTACCCAAAATTGCTTTACCTCAGTGTCTGTCTGAAAATATGGAAGAAAATTTTATGATCAATTTACTCATCCTTCTTGTCTCATAGCTAACACTACTAAGTTCATCTGCAAGCTTGAAATAGATCCATGTCCCTTGAACAATATTTTCTGTAGCATTTGTTATTGTTCCTTTTTCCCCAAGTTTAATGCTTAGATGGATGGACACTCTGGAGGGCTCACTGTTTGTGATTCTGTCAAGGATGTTGATGTCATTGGATAGGTGCTTCAGTGTCTCCATCTGATATACACAAGTCCAACTTACTGAATCAAAACAGAAAAATATTACAATCCATAGTCATTTTTGAATCCACTATCTTCTTGAAATTGAAAAAAACCAGACCATGGTAGGAAATCAATGGCCCTGGCCTTGGCAATATTGATGGCCCTAGCAATGCAATGGCTCTGGCACTGGTACTGGTGAAGAAGACCACTGAGGGTGACAGACTCCTTGCCAGTTGGTTGATGTTGAAAAATATTCTCAACACCTAAAACCTGAGGATTCAATCTAAAGTCCCTGGATGATGAAGTACAGGTGTTTAATATTAAAGGAAGACATTCTGAAAAGCTTGAGAGTATTCAAGGTCAGGGTCATGGCCACTCTGATATGGGCAGTAATTAATCTTCCAGGTTGGGGGCTTACAGGTCAGTAATTAAAAGTGACCTGTGGATTTAGTGACATAGCACAGGAGGCATGGGGGGGGTGGATTAATATTGGCAACTTGGACTTGTGATAAATTGTCTGCCTTTCCTATAAGAACTTGCCTGAAAATAAATTTACAATTAGTGGAATAATTGCTTTATTTAAGGAGATATAAAAATAACCTAATATTGACTATGTTAAAAGGTAATCCTTTTTTTTTTTGCATGTCTACAATGAAAAAGAGTAAATAGGACAAACAATAGACAGTAGCAAGAGAAAATGACAAGCTTAATGGTCCACCCAAGGCTTTCCCTAGAAAAGACACTACTGATAAGTATATTTACTTCATTAAGTAAAAAAAAAAAAAATCCGATTTTTTATACTGGAGGAGAGGGAATGATATATCCATCCCCAGTTCTGATGTAAATATTAATTATTTTTAATTATTATGACAAAACACTATTAACAAGGCAATTTATAAAAGGAAGAGTAAATTTGGGATCGTGGCTCCAGAGGGCTAAGAATACAGCACTGTCATTGAGGCAGTGTGGCAGCAAGTGTGCACAGGCTCGGGAACAGTGCGAGCTGATACCTAAAACCACAAGGAAGAAGGAGACCACAGAGCGCTACATGTTTTTGAAATGTTAAGTTCACACCAGTGCCATAGTTCCTCCAACAGGGTCATACCTCCTAAACCTACCCAAAAATGTCACCAGCTGGGGATGAAGTGAACTGGGAACTTCTGCTTTCCTTGGAGACTCAATTGTGCCATGTGATTTTTTTTTTTTTCCTGAAAGCTGTCTTATGAGAGGATGTTTTGGTAAAACAGACATGTGGAAGATGTTTTGTTGAGGTGTTTTTCTGGAAGCTATCTGGAGAAAGGTCAGGTGATGTTTTGCTAAAATAGCTGCTTGAGATGCATATGATGTTTGGAAAGAGTAGAAGTATAATCCGACAGTGGAATTTGTCACTGTCCTGCTTTTCTTTTGGTTTCACTGATGCTGTTCTTTGCTGATGACTCTATTTTATTGCTTTGCCAAGCTATCTTCTCTGATCTTCACTTGTTGTGACTTTGTAGAGAGAAATATACTAAAGACATTCTAAAGGTGTCAGACTGCTTGTTCAGCAGACTCTTGCCTATCCTATTAGCAGAGCCTCCTTACTTCTTCTGGATCAAGTTGCTGCTACTACTAATTCCCGTAGACTAGACTGCTGAAAACAAAGATTTGGAGTCACCCTCAAGGAACTACTCCTCATCCCCCTTGTCTTATTGGCCATCTTCCTCCCCTACCTTTGGTCAGTAGGCTATAAGGAAGGTTGAAACATTTGAGAACCCTTATTAAAGTAACTTTTGAAAAATAAAAGCCTACAATGTATTTAAACTTCTGATTTTGGGAGAGACTTTCCTGTTCAATACATCAAAAGGAGAAATAGAAATTTGTGCTGTCTTATGTTGGAAACAGCTATTTATGTTTATATACATACATACATATATACATATGTGTGTATAATATATATTAATTTAATTTTTAATCTAACTTAATTAATTTATAATAATTAAATATATGTATCATATATTTATGCTTATGTGTAAACATAATATATAAAAGCATAAATTTTGATATATCTGTGATATATATAGAGATAGATAGATAGATAGATAGATAGATAGATAGATAGATAGATAGATCAATAAATAATTTATTGTATACCTTGGTACTTCTACATAAGGATGTTATTTTCATGTTTTGAGAATTGTTAAATGTAAACTTTGAGCCATGTATTTTATATAGAAAGCTAAAAAAAAGAAAAAGACAAAAACAAAAACAAAAACAAAAAAACCCACAATACAATGAATGCCCTAAAATATGAATGCTGATTTTGATTCTGTATTAAAAGAGGGTGTCATATAAGGTACAGATTTTATACATATGAGAAATTCCTCTGTTGTTGATACACCCATATCTGCCTCAAGATTTAACACCATGCTTTCTTAAAGTGAATAGAAGAAAATCATATCACAAATACTCATCCATTTAGGTTTCTCTTAAGAAGAAAAAAAAAGGGAGGGGGGTTATTAACTGCCAAGTCAGGCTTAGGATGTCAGACAGCATGACCTGGTTCCCACCCCTGGAAGACAGCCAGCAGGGGGTGGAGTTCCACTGATGATTGTTGTGGGCATAAGGCTTGTTTGTATAATAATGTGCATATTTTTCAAGTTCCTTCTTCAAAGAATATCCTCTCTGCCAAGGTTAATGGGGTCAAGGGTGTGGTTAGCACAACGGTAAATACTGAAACCTACAGAACAGCCCTTAAGGAAGTGTGAAAGAACTCTGACAACTTGAATTCAGAAATGTAAAATTTCACAAGTGTGTAAACTATGAGGATATATTGTGAATTGTATAAGGAGCTTCACTGATCTAAAAGAACAGAGGCAGCTGCACTATGTGCCAGCTTGTCAGAAAGACACCAGTGAAGGAGAGGAAGAGATTTCAAGAGTGATGGTCACAAGGCAAGATCACATCCAGCTCAATAATCTGTTTGTGTTTACAAAACCAAGCAGATTCATGAGTTCAAGGTTAGCCTTAGAAAGAGTGAGTTTATGTACAGATATGGTAGGAATGATAATTTCAAGGTAGAATCCCACCCAGCTAGCTTATTGTCTGATCTTAACAAAGGCACACAGATCTCTGAAATCTTTTCAAATATGGAAAAAGAAAAAAAAAATGCTTGCTTGCTGTCTCCTTTTAAGAATCAAGGAGCTGGGATCATGGGATGCTGATTCATGAGATAACCAAAAGGGAATGTGAATTGATATGTAAATTAAAGACTGGGCTTTTGATCTGAAAGAGATGAGCTAACCAGAGATTTTAGAATAGCAAGAAAAAGCTATCGGGAGCAGAATATAGGCCCTTAGCTTGTAACTCACAATTTGACTTCAAGTCATTTGTTTTGCTGCTCTCAAACACCCCTTCCTTAGAAATCCTCTCCAAGCCAAGGCTAGTCCTTGACAACTAACAGTCAGGGCAGCTTTTTATTTGTTGTGTGTGATTTAAGGCACAAGTTTCTTTGTTAAGGTTCCTATTAGATGTTTACATCTCCTTTGTCTTAGAACATTAATTAGAATAATTCATAATAAGAAGAGTGGTCTTACTTTAACATATCATGAGAATTGAGTACCTTCAGAATTGCTTTCAGTTATAAGATATATCAACATATAATTTGTATTAACGTCTATAATAAAGAATGATAAATTTAATAGTTTATAGAACATTGAATAGACTATAGAAAATTATTTCTATCTGTATTTGAATATTACAATATGTCCTATCTTTTTTATTTAAAAATAAGACTTAAGACATGAATTTATTTACTTTGTGACTAAGGGACCCTAATAAACACACGAATAAGAGACTATAAAATCCTCCAAATACTTTACAATATTTCCCCACATATATTTTTATTATTTTCTCTTAAAACAAATCTCCGTTCAAGGAAAAGGAAAGTTTCTTAACAATGTAATAATTATGTTATCTGTAATTTCCAAACTCTTTCAATTATTATATAACTTTCTCCAATATATTCATAATAAAATCACTATAGTCCATTAACACTTACTAATAATTTATAATCGTCATATAGGCAGTTTAGTTAAATATATGACAAAATGTTTAGATTTATATTTAGAATAATACTTCTCATGTTATATGAAGATATATGAATGGTTTATTATAATATCTGGGAACAATTAAGTGCACATGGTGACTAATTCTCTTTTGTGCTACTAGACTGGAAATTTTTCATGTTTTACTTATAGTTTGCTATTTGCGACAACCATCTGCTAAGCCTTCATATCACTTCATTTTCAGTGAAGATGAAATTAATATTGACAGAAGTATCTAATACAAAAATAGGATCACTGGGGAGTGAAGGAAGAGTACAACATTGCTTTGCATCCACACATCTTCATCACAACAACATTAAAAATGCAAACACTCTGAGAATTCCAAAGAGAATATTGTTATACAAAACCATCTAAGAACAATTGACAATATTAAAGTTGCATATTTATTTTATTAATGAAGAAATAAAGCTTAATTGTGTAACATTCCCCTTGGATTGAACAGAACAAAGCTAACACATTGCATTCTTTCTCTTATATAAAACTATAAAAATAATTTATTTTTAAAATTTTGAAATCATAATATAGTTACAGCATTTCTCCTTCTGTCTTCCTTCCACCAAAGCCTTCCATCTGTCCCCAACCAAAAATCTGGAAACAGTATTGTTGCTTAAAATTAACATTGAACAATACAGTTGGTTATGTCAAATGATAGACAGTCTTAGTTGACTATACTTTCTAGGTCACGTTCAGAAGGAAAATTGTGAGATTGTCAAAATGTTATAAATCAAAAAAATCACAGAAATAAAAATCTTACAATTAACTAGGGTCATGTTATATCAAATTATTTGAATATGGACAGAAAGTACGTTTATAATTCAAACGCATATGTCCTATCTTCATGCAACAAAACAGAGAAGCTTCAAATAAATGTTGACCTTCAGATATTGCCCATTGGTAGACAGCATACCTTTTTATGCCTTTGAATGTAGATTTTATTATGTCTTCATGTCTCCACTTTTTTAGTTAATAAGGATTTGGTCAGATGGCAGGGTTTGGTTGAAGAAAGTGGGAAAAATGATGTAACTATATTATGACCTCAAAAATTTAAAAATAAATTACCTTTACAGCTTTGTACAATATATTTTCATTATAACAACACTTCCTCACTCCCCCAGTACTTCCATGTAACTAACATCAGATCCACATTTCCTTCTCAAATTGATGTTTTTGTCCTCTCTTACTACATATACTGATTCTAATTGATGTGCTCCATATGTATTGAGTATAAAGCTTAACACTTTGGTATAGATAACTTGAAAATGGGATTGTCTCTGAATAAACTGATTCTCCCTCTGTGATGGTTTGCATATACTTGGCACAGGGAGTATTACTATTAGAAGATGTGACCTTGTTGGAGGAAGTGTGTCACTGTTGCGGGGTGGGCTTGGAGACTTTTCTCCAAGCTGCATGAGAATGCTGAGTCTGTACCTAGTTTCATTCCAGTGAAGATGTAGAACTCAGCTCCTCCTGCACTATGCCTGCCTGGATGTTGCCATGCTCCTGCCTTGATGATAATGGATTGAACCTTTGAACCTGTAAGCCAGCCCAATTAAATATTGTCCTTTATAAAACTTACATTGGTCATGGTGTCTGCTCACAGCAGTAAGACCCTAACTAAGACACCCTCTTTCAACAATAAAAGACTTCCTGTACCTCTTTGCCTTGGATGGGAATATATTGATAGGATATATATATATATATAACCTATCTAGTCTATGAGATGCTATTTTGTTCTCTGGCTCCTATACTCTTGAAGCCCATTTCTCTAACATTTTCACTGAACATGGAGTGTGTGGGATGTCCTACATATTTCCTATTTTGGGATACTCATTGGTTCTCTGTACTTTCAAGCAGTTGTGGTTCTCTATAATGCTTTCCATCTGCTACCAAAAGAAGAATCACATAGTAAGCTTCTTTAATGAGGTGTGCAAGCCACATTTATCTAGGTATATAGAAATAACTCTTACAAGACAGTCAGACACTATATCTGCTTATACACTGTTTTTTGAGCATTTTTATAGCTGTTTGAATGGCTACAGTTAAAGAGTTAAATCTCCTCTAGATGGATTCTAGAGAGAAAGAGAGATGTTATTTAGTCAATATTTAGTTTTGAGGGTAAAACATCAGCAGCTCTTATCTGTGGGATGTGATTCCAAAATTGTTGACAAAATAAATCATCTATTTAATTGTTGATTGAACTTCTCTGTTGAGTGCTTTATAGAATGCAGGTGAACTTCCTTCTGCCAGTTGTTTCATATTTTGAGAATAAACCAAATTCTCAGATTTTCTATAATTTCTTGTGGAAAAACTGAGAAACGTTTCCTTCTTTGTTGACATTTTGCTTTGTAAATATACACTTTTGGAATCCATCCAGTCTTCTACTTAAATGACAGTACAGGTGACTTTGACACAGCTAGAGGATATTTTGAAAGATGTCCCTGGATACTTTTTGCCTTTAAATTGCATGAGGCAAGATATTGACTATTTACTTATTCTAGTCACATTAGTATAGACTGTCGGTGCGGGCATGGGGCACTGACAAATGGGCACCGACAATAGGCCCTCAAGAATAATTACTGATTGCACAGATGATCAGTTATACCAGCCTGATATTTTTAACTTCTGTGTAATATTTAGAAAAACCTTGGGCCAAAACCAAACACTTCCAAATAAGCCTTGATTTGATATCTGTTTTGTTCTTTAAGCCATTTCTTGTAACTGTTATAAAATCAGCAATTCAGTTGATTTTAATAGTTATTTAATGTCAATCTACTAAACTTTGAACTTAAAAATTGTAATATGCATATATTATCTGAAAGTTCACCTTTTACATACCTTACGTGAATACTCAAAAGTTAGTACCTTATTAGGCTTTTCTACTTTCCTCCCCATTCTGAATAATCAGACAGCCACCTTATTCTTCACATGCAAATTCTTCTTAACTATAATGTCCAGCTTTCCTTCTAACAATTCTTTTCCTTCTCTTGTGTACACTTAATTAATTAATTATTCTATTGGCCATAATAACATTTTTCATAATATTATATATTTTGGATGATTTATGTATTTACATTTGAAATGTGATCCCCTTTACTCTCTCTTCCATACCACCTACCCCTGCTTCTCTGAGGGGAAGCACCCCTCCACCCACCCACTCCAACTTCACCACCCTGGCATTACCTTACATTGGGAAAACAAGCCTTCACAGGATCAAGGGCTTTTCTTTCCATTGAAGCTAGAAGATACCATCTACCTCCACGTGTACTCATTGGTTGGTAATTTAGTGCCTGGGAGCTCTGGTGGGGTTTGGTTGATTGATATTGTTGTTCTTCCTATGGGGTTGCAACTAACTTCTCCATGGAGGTCTCCTTGTTCAGTCCAATGGTTAGCTGCCACCATCCTCACCTGTATCAGTAGTGTTCTGGAAGAGCCTCTCAGGAGAGAACCATATCTGGTTCCTCCTGGCACTTCTTGCCATCAGCAACTGTGTCTGGGTTTGGTAGCAGCATATGGGAAGGATCTTGAGGTAGTCAGACTCTGGATGACCTGTTCTTCAGTCTATGCTCAACTCCTTGTCTATCTATTTCCTCCCAGGAGTATTTTGTTCTGCCTTCTAAGAAGGAATGAAACATCCACATTTTGGTCTTCCTTCTTCATGGCCTTCAGGTGATGTTTGAATTTTTCCTTAGGTATTCCAAGCTTTTAGGCTAATATCCACTTAGCAGTGATACATACCATATGTGTTATTTTCTGACAGGGTTACTTCACTCAGATGACATTTTCTAGTTTCTTCCATTTGACAAAGAATTTCATGTAGTCACTGCTTTTAACAGCAGAGTAGTACTCCATTGTGTAGATGTACCACATTTTCTGTATCCACTCCTCTGTTGAAGGACATCTGGGTTCTATTCAGCTTCTGACTATTATAAATAAGGCTGCTATGAAAATAGTGGAGCATGTGTCCTTGTTATTTGTTGGAGCATCTTTTGGGTCTATGCTCAGGAGTGGTATAGCTGGGTCCTCACGTAGTATTATGTCCAATTTTCTGAGGAAGCACCAGGCTGATTTCCAGAGTGGTTGTACCAGCTTGCACCCAAAAAATGGAGGAGTGTTTCTATTTCTCCACATCCTTGCCAGCATCTACTGTCACCTGAGTTTTTGACCTTAGCCATTCTGACTGGTGTGAGGTGGTATCTCAGGGTTGTTTTGATTTGCATTTCCCTGATTACTAAGGATCTTGAACATTTCTTTATGTGCTTCTGATGGATGGCTATTCCTCAGGTGAGAATTCTTTGTTTAGTTCTGTACCCCCTTTTAATAGGATTATTTTATTCTCTGGAGTTTTAGTTGATTCTCTAGATTATTTGAGTTTCTTGTATATATTAGATATTAGCCCTCTATCAGATGTAGGATTGGTAAAGACCCTTTCCCAATCTGTTAGTTTCCATTTTGTCCTATTAACAATGTCCTTTGCCTTAAAGAAGCTTTGGAATTTTATGAGGTCCCATTTGTCAATTCTTGATCTTAGAGCATAAGCCATTGATGTTCTGTTCAGGATATTTTCCCCAGTGTATCTGTTTTGTTTGTTTGTTTGTTTTTGTGCATGTCCTTGATCCACTTGGACTTGAGCTTTGTACAAGGAGATAAGAATGGGTCAATTTACATTTTACATGCTGACTTCCAGTTGAACCAGCACCATTCCTTGAAGATGCTGTCTTTTTTCCATTGGATAGTTTTAGCAGCTTTGACAAAGACAAAGTGACCATAGGTGTGTGGGTTCATGTCTGGGTCTTCAGTTCTACTTCATAGATGTACCTGCCTGTCTCTGTACCAATACCATGCAGTTTTTATCATGATTGCTCTGTAATACAGCTTCAAGTCAGCGATAGTGATTCCCCCAGAAGTTCTTTTATTGTTGAAAAATATTTTTGCTATCCTGTGAATTATGCATTTCTAAATAAATTTGCCAATTGCTCTTTCTAATTATAAGAAGAATTGAGTTGGAATTATGATGGGGATTGCATTGAATCTGTAGATTGCTTTTGGCAAGATTGCCAATTTTGCTGTATTAAACCTGCCAATATCCATGAACATGGGAGATCTTTTCATCTTCTGAAATGTTCTTCAATTTCTTTCTTCAGACACTTGAAGTTCTTGTCATAAAGATCTTTCACTTGCTTGCTTAGAATCACACTGAGGTATTTTATATTATTTGTGGTTATTGTGATGGCTGTCATTTCCCTAATTTCTTTCTCAGCCTGTTTATTCTTTGAATAGAGGAAGCCCACTGATTTCTTTGAGTTAATTTTGTATCCAACACCTTGCTGAAGTTGTTTATCAGCTGTAGGAGTTCTCTGGTAGAATTCTTGGGGTCACTTAAGTACACTATCATGTCATTTGAAATAGTGATATTTTGACTTCTTCCCTTCCACTTTGTATCCCTTTGACCCCTTTTTGTTGTCTAATTGCTCTGACTAGGTTGAGAGAGTGGGCAGCCTTGTCTAGTCCCTGGTTTTAGTGGGATTGCTTCAAGTTTCTCTCCATTTAGTTTGATGTTTGCTACTGGTGTGCTTTCTATTGCTTTTACAATGTTAAGGAATGAGTCTTGAATTCCTATTCTTTCCAGGACTTTCATCACGAAGGGGTGTTGAATTTTATCAAATGATTTCTCAGCATCTAATGAAATGCTCACTTTGTTTTTTCTTGATTTTATTTGTATAGTGGATTACTTTGATGTATTTCTGTATATTGAACCATCCTTGCATGCCTGGGATGAAGCCTACTTCATCATGGTGAATGAGTGTTTTGATGTGTTCTTAGATTCAGTTTGTTATAATTCTATTGAATAGTTTTGAGTCAAATTTGTGAGGGAAAGTGGTCTGAAGTTCTCTTTCTTTTAGGGTGTTTGTGTGGTTTAGGTATAAGTTTAATTGTGGCTTCAAAGATTGAATTTGTTAATGTTCCTTCTGTTTTTATCTTGTGGAATTATCTGGAGAGTATTGGTACTAGGTCTTCTTTGAAAGTCTGATAGAATTCTGCACTAAACCAATATGTTCCTTGGCTTTTCTTATTTCGGCTACTTTTAATGACTGCTTCTATTTCTTTAGGGATTATAGGATTGTTTAAATGGTTTATCTGATCCTGATTCAACTTTGGTGCCTAGCATCTGTCTACAAAATTGTTCATTTTCTCCCGATTTTCTAGTTTTGTTGAGTTATATAGGCTTTTGTAGTAGGATCTGATAATTTTTTCAATTTCCTCAGTTTCTTTTGTTATGTCTCCCTTTTCATTTCTGATTTTGTGAATTTGGGTACTTTTCTCTGTCCTCTGGTTAGGCTAGCTAAGGGTTTATCTATCTTGATGATTTTCTAAACGAACCAGCTCCTAATTTTCTTGATTCTTTTTATACTTATTTTTGTTTCTACTTTGTTGATTTCAGCTCTGAGTTTGTTTATTTCCTACTGTCTACTCCTCTTGGGTGAATTTGCTTTTTTTTGTTCTAGAGCTTTCAGGTGAGCTGTCAAGCTGCTCATGTATGTTCTCTCCTGTTTCTTTTTGGAGGCACTCAGAACTATGAGTTTTCCTCTTAGCACTGCTTTCACTGTGTATCTGGGCTTTCTTTTTTTTTTTTTTTTTTTCTTTCTTTCTTTTTTTTTTCTTTTGTTGTTGTTATTGAAGGACAGTCTTCTTCCATTGTGAGCTGATAGAATGCATGTGATTGTTTCAGTTTCCTGTGTCTATTGAGGCTGGTTTTATGACCAATTATATTTTCAGTTTTTGAGAAGGTACCATGAGGTGCTGATAAGGTTTATTTTTTCGTTTGAAATGCTCTATAGATGTCTGTTTAATACATTTGGTTCATAATTTCTGTTAGTTTCACTGTGTCTCCATTTAGTTTCTGTTTCCATGATCTGTCCATTGATGAGAGTGATGTGCTGACATTTCCTACTATTATTATGCATGGTACAATGTATGCTTTGAGCTTTAGTAAAGTTTCTTTTATGAATGTGGGTGCCCTTGCATTTGGAACATAGATGTTCTGAATTGAAAGTTCATCTTGGTAGATTTTTCCATTGATGTGTATAAAGTATGCTTCCTAATCTTCTTTGATAACCTTTGGTTGAAAATCGATTTTATTTGATATTAGAATGGCTACTCCTCCTTTAGAACCATTTGCTTGGAAAATTTTTTTCCCAGCCTTTTACTGTTAAGTAGTGTTTGTCTTTGTTGCTGAGGTGCTAAAATGCTGAGTCCTTATTGCATATCTAGTCTGATAGGATATGTCTTTTTTTTTTTTATCTTTATTAACTTGAGTATTTCTTATTTACATTTCGATTGTTATTCCCCTTCCCGGTTTCCGGACCAATATCCCCCTAGTCCTTCCCCCTCCCCTTCTATATGGGTGTTCCCCTCCCCATCCTTCCCCCCATTACCACCCTCTCGACACCAATCACGTTCATTAGGTGTTCAGTCTTGGCAGGACCAAGGGCTTCCCCTTCCACTGGTGCTCTTACTAGGCTATTCATTGCTACCTATGAGGTTGGAGCCCAGAGTCAGTCCATGTATATTCTTTGGGTAGTGGCTTAGTTCCTGGAAGCTCTGGTTGCTTGGCATTGTTGTTCATATGGGGTTTCAAGCTCCTTCAAGCTCTTTCTGTCCTTTCTCTGATTCATTCAACGGGGATCCCGTTCTCAGTTCAGTGGTTTGCTGCTGGCATTCGCCTATGTATTTGCTGTATTCTGGCTGCGTCTCTCAGGAGAGATCTACATCCGGTTCCTGTTGGCCTGCACTTCTTTGCTTCATCCATCTTATCTAATTGGGTGGCTGTATATTATGGGCCACATGTGGGGCAGGCTCTGAATGGGTGTTCCTTCGGCCTCTGTTCTAAACTTTGCCTCCATATTCCCTGCCAAGGGTATTCTTTTTCCCCTTTTAAAGAAAGAGTGAAGCATTCACATTTTGATCATCCTTCTTGAGTTTCATGTGTTCTGTGCATCTAGGGTAATTCAAGCATTTGGGCTAATAGCCACTTATCAATGAGTACATACCATGTGTGTTTTTCTGTGATTGGGTTACCTCACTCAGGATGATATTTTCCAGTTCCATCCATTTGCCTATGAATTTCATAAAGTTATTGTTTTTGATAACGGAGTAGTATTCCATTGTGTAGATGTACCACATTTTCTGTATCCATTCCTCTGTTGAAGGGCATCTGGGTTCTTTCCAGCTTTTGGCTATTATTAATAAGCTGCTATGAAGATAGTGGAGCATGTGTCTTTGTGATATGTTGCAGAATTTTTGGGTGTATGCTCAAAAGATATATAGCTGGGTCCTCAGGGCTCCTGTGCACTGTGTGCTCCTGGTGTCTCTCCTTTGATAATCAGTGGTGAGAAATTGAGTCTCACTTGTGGGCTAAGGGCTTAGGAGGGAGAGTGCTTCTGGCAGACCAGATCTCTGCAGGCAGGTTTTGTATCAGAAGGCTGTGGAAAAGTCCTGGAGCTGGGTCCCATAATACCATTTTACTATCTGTTGCCAAATGTTTTTCCCTGTGGGAAACTAAACAATGACTGACCCCTCTTCCTAAGGTCTTCATAATGACAAGCAAAAATTCTATTTGAAGGAATTACACCTTGGGGATCCTGAGATTTTATCTGGTACACTCATAAGAATAGGCAGTGTCTTATTGAAAGGTCCACATGTGCTGCAAAGGAAGCCCCCCTTTTAAAGTCTTCATTCAGAATGAGTAGCTGCACCATAGCTACAGTGATACCATCTCTACTCCTTACTTTTTTCCAGACTGTATGCTTTAGATCCTCCCTAAGATTACAAGATAATGTGTGATTAGGGCAAATCTGCACATAAGTCATTGAGAAGAGTGTCTGGATCCTCAGGGGAGGATTCAATGAGCATATAAACCATTCTTTCTATGAGTAGCTTTCAAGTGTAAATCCGCCCAGGTGAAGGACGTTGTGAATAGACAGAGCTGATATCTGGATGATGGCAATTGTCTGGCTTCTAGGATAGTACTGCACAGCACCATCTTATTTAAAGAAAGTTCAGTCTAAACAATATGCACAGATAAGAAAAGGCTAATAAATAAATGCTACCTGGGTACATATTGTTAAACTGTGGGGATTTGTTAGTTATATGTAAGCATCGTTAAAAAACAAAACAGTCAATTATCTTTTCTTTTACATTATCCAATCCAAAGAATTTACTGCCATTGCCATGCTCTTACTTTTGAATAAATGTACAAAGAAGAATAGTAAACAGAGAGAAGAAGCAGTTCCAGAACAAACTCATGTGTGTATGACAAAGCAGAAGTCAACTTAGTGAATTCTCTTAAAATGGGGATAAATAAGTTACTTTGGATGAGTTTCTAAAATGCCTTTTAGTCAGAGGATCGTCTGTCATTTCCAGGGGTGAGCATTCCATAGAATAATGTGCCTTGCCCTTATGTTTGGGCAATGTTGTGCTCTCCTTTTCCCTGATACAAACTTAGGGAGACACCCTCAATCAAGAAGAGTGCTTTTGAGGACACACTGAGAAAAACATGCTTTGCCCTAAAGTGGGAGTAACTTATGAGTCAGCTCTAAATTACATGGACGTTTGCCAGTACAGTGTATACACAAAAGGTATTTGGTACTCTACAACACTGATGGTATCTGCTTAACAGATTTGTTTTGTTTTGCTTTGTTTTCCTGCAAGGATAAAAAGACAGAAAAAAGAGCAAGGAGACTTAATGCTGAGTCCAGTGTTGGCAGAGTAGGCATAAAACACTTGTCTTCATTACCTGCATACTTGTGCAGATGTGCTTGTCATCTGGGAATTGACAAGAGACAGAAAGTATCTCTTCCCTGAAAGTGCTATAAGACACCAAACATTTGATTTTTAAGTGTAACCCCCTGATATTTTTAAACTTTATAAGATGAGATGCAGTCAGCTTCTATTACCATGGAATATCAAATAAACATTAAATATCTGTCATTAACATTATTTAACCTATCTTCTTTGGATAGGCTTTATATGATCAACTGCTTAGGATGCTGTATTTACAACTAGTTTGCATTTGCCTGCAAGTGGATGTAGACAACCAGAAAATCTCAACAAGGACTGCCCCTCCTATAAAGAAATCAGGCTAGAGGCTACATTTTATGTTCTGTTTTAATTTAGGCTATAATCAGGTACAGAAAATCATCTGACCTACCTTTCTTCCTTCCTTCCTTCCTTTCTTTCTTTCTTTCTTTCTTTCTTTCTTTCTTTCTTTCTTCCTTCCTTCCTTCCTTTCTTTCTTCCTTTCTTTCTTTCTTTCTTTCTTTCTTTCTTTCTTTCTTTCTTTCTCTCTCTCTCTTTCATTTCGAGATCCGGGTTTAACTGATCCAGGCTAGGAATGTCTTTTTGCTCCTCTGTAAGTCAAAAGGAGAATATAGTGAAATAGCTCTAAAATCTCTTTTGTCTTCTCCTCCAAATCATCCTCTAATACTTGTCCTTCATTTTTTCCTCCTTTCCTTAAAATGGACCACAAGAAAAGATAGGTCTGTGATATTGGTGATCTTACTCATAAAGCCCTGAGCTTTATTAGCAACTGTGGGGTGATCTATTAAATAGAGTATTTGTTTCAATCAATTTGACTCTAGAAAACTAATATATTGTAAGGTAAAGAAATATTCCTGCATCTAGCCTTGTTTATCTTATTATCCCTATGTGTAACACACAATAATAAAATCTCTGGAGTAAATTTTAAGCCTCACCTATCAGTGAAATTAGCTAAATTTTAATGGTTTTAATGATTATATAAATGAGGAGAGTTTGAACTTTTGTAGTCTAATACTGACTTCCAATACTGACTTTCATGATTCCCCTCGAGCAGTTTCCTCAAATTTATTATCACTTCATAGTACGTTTTGTAACATACATATAAAGCAAACATGATAAATGAAACATGGATTTTTTTCACATTTAAATGGAGTTCCCTTATGGGCTTTCTGGATTAAGACAGCCAAATTGGGAATTTAAGTTCCTATAATCTATAAAAAAATGAACACAGAAGACAAAGCAAAGCACAACAAGAAAATAAACCATGTAAAAGACCTTAGAAAGCCATTTTAGCCTCTCTAGATCTCTATAACTGGAAGTTGAAACAAAGGCAGGGGGACCCAAAGCACGATGAGAAAGAAATGCAGATGTACTAATGTGGATCAACTCTATCCCAGCTATTGAAAAAGTGAGCACATAGATGCTACTAGAAAGAGTAGAGCTCACATCTCTGCCTGACTCCCACCCTACCCTGTAGGCCCTTCCCATCATATACGTTACAGATGCTTATGGACAGCAGCTTAACTTGCAACTGGCAACATATTCTTTTGCTTCCTGTTAAGATAAGTGCTTTCATGAAATAGACTTCTGCTGCTCCAAATTCACCTGAGCTTCCCAGGTCTAGCCATCTCAAAATGTTAGCACCCTGTGCAGTTTCTGTAGTGTTAGAGGCACATGACTAGCAAAACTACAAGGCCCAGGAAAAGTATCATTCAAAACAATTTCTTCAAAGTAAAACAAAATCACTTGACACGGAATTCTGATATTCCATCCTTAGCCTGATATGAGAAATGCATGGGTCTTATCATATGGCAGTAAAGCTCATCTGGATCTCCGATTTTTAAGTTCATACTATGTATCCAGAGTAGTAAAAAAAGGAAGGGAATGAGGGAAAAGAGGTATGGCATTGAGACTTGACACATGTGGTCCAAGAACAAATGGTGCTGGTTCAACTGGAGGTGAACGTGTAGAAGAATGCAAATTGGCCCATCTTTTTCTCCTGGTACAAAGCTCAAGTCCAAGTGAATAAAAGACCTCCACATTAAACTAGATACACTGAAAGTAATAGAAGAGAAAGTGGGGAAGAGGCTTGAACACATGGACACAGAGGGAAATTTCATGAACAGAAAACCGATGGCTTATGCTCTAAGATCAAGAATAAACAAATAGGACCTCATAAAATTGCAAAGCTTCTGTAAGGTAAAGGACACTGTCACTAGTACAAAATGACAACAAAGAGATTGGGAAAAGGTCTTTACCCATCCTACATTCGTTAGAGGGCTAATAACTAATATATACAAAGAAATGAAGAAGTTAGTCTCCAGAGAATCAAATAATCCTATTAAAAAGGGGGTACAGAACTAAACAAAGAATTCTCAACTGAGGAATACCAAATGGCTGAGAAGCACCTAAAGAAATGTTCAACATCCTTAGTCATTAGGGAAGTGCAAATCAAAACAACCCTGAGATACCACCTCATAACAGTCAGAATGGCTAAGATAAAAAACTCAAGTAACAGTAGATGTTGCAAAGGATGTGAAGAAATAGAAACATTTCTCCATTGATGGTGGGATTACAAGATGGTACAACCACTCCAAAAAATCAGCCTGGCAGCTTCTCAGAAAATTGGAAATAGTACTACCTGGGGACTCAGTTATACCACTCCTGGGCATATATCCCCCAAAGATGCTCCAGCATATAACAAGGACACATGCACCACTATGTTCATAGCAGCCTTACTTATAATAATAGCCAGAAGCTGGAAAGTACCCAGATGTCCTTCAACAGAGGAGTGGAATCAGAAAATGTGGCACATTTACACAGTGGAGTACTACTCAGCTATTAAAACAATGACTACATGAAATTCTTAGGCAAATGGATGGAACTAGAAAATATCCTGAGTGAGGTAACCCGGTCACAACATAACACACATGGTATGCACTCACATGGTAAGTCAATATTAGCCCAAAAACTTGGAATACCTAAGAAAAAACTCACAAATAATATTAAGCTCAAGAAGAAGGAAAACCAAAATGTGGATGCTTCATTCCTTCTTAGAAGGGAGAACAAAATACTCATGGGAGGAAATACATGGATAAAGAGTGGAGCAGGGAGTGATCAAAGGGTCATCCAGATACTGTCCTACCTGGGGATGCATCCTATATGCAGCCACCAAGCCCAGGCACTATTACTGATGCCAGGAATTGGTTGCTAACAGGAGTCAGATATGGGTGTCCCCTGAGAGGCTCTGCCAGAGCCCTACTGATACAGATGAGGATGCTTGCAGCTAGACCTTGAACTGAACAAGGGGACCCAATGGATGAGTTAGGTAGGAGTTGAAAAGGTTTGCAACACCATAGGAAAAACAATGTTGTCAACCAAGCATACCCCAGCACAACTCCCAGGGACTAAACAACCAACTGATGTGTGCATGTGGAGGGGCCCATGACTCCTGCAACATATGTAGTGGAGGATGGCATTGTCCAGCATCAATGGGAGGAAAAGCTCTTGGTCTTGTGAAAGCTCGTTTCCCCAGTGTGGGAGAATTCCAGGGTGTTGTGGGCAGGGAGTGAGTGGGTGGGAATCGGAGCATCCTTGTGGAGACAGGGGAAGGGGGTATGGGAAAGACAGGAAAGGGGATAACATTTGAAATGTAATTACATTAAATTATCAAAGAAAGGTAAAATAAAATAAAAAAGAAACTCCTACCCTGTGGTGAACTTTGAAGATTCAGTATTACTTGGAAATTTTTTAGGTAACACAATCTATTTATATGATTATATTTTGTGGTTGAATTAGCAAAGATACTGGTGAGTTCACAAGGTTGGAGCTATTTTGAAGATATTACTAACCAAGATCAAGACATGTGGCTATGGACATATTGATGGCATCACTTTCTAACCAAGTCACACAGTTGCTTCTCTATTTTGATGAGGTCAACAGACAAATGGTGAGAAAGTCACATAGCTATTTTCTGCCTATGGTGAGCTCAACTTCACAATAAAATAAGCACATTCCCAATCAGAACATGAGTGCCTATGAGACCCACCTTCTCATAGATTAAATGTTGTTAACAAGAAGAAGAAGAAGAAGAAGAAGAAGAAGAAGAAGAAGAAGAAGAAGAAGAAGAAGAAGAACAACAACAACAACAACAACAACAATAACAACAACAACAACAACAGCAACAACAACAACAGTACACAAGTAATATTAGCATGGATATAGCAAGAGAAAATTTCCTCAATTAAGTTGCTCCAAAATATCAAAACAAATAAAAGGAAGCAATTTCATGGGCTTAAAACAAGAAACGGAAGCCAAATACTCTATCATAAACTGATTGTGAACACCAAATGTTGGAGTCTGGAGTTCACTTATCTCTGGCTCTCACCTCTGAAGTCTATGATACTGTAGGAAGTGAGCTCATGAAATAAATAGAACAACTGTGATGGTGTGTCCAGTACCCATAGGTGGCACTATTGTTCTGGTAGTATATGGAGGCCAAAAGAAAGTGATTTTGTGCAATTTTGTTCAACCTGAGCATTGTTGTGGACTGTGATCAGACAGATCTGTGAGTCCCCATGTTCTTAAAACCTTAAGACCCATCAAAATCAACTCCCTAGAAATAGTTAATATTTGTTTAAAACACTGGCAGCATTTGGTGGTGCTTTTAAGTCAGAAAATCAATTGACAGAATACTATATAGGCTAAAACCACACCAAAGCAAACCACTCTGTTTTCATTCTTTCCCCAAAATCTGATCCAATTTACCATGCTTTGTGAAGGAAATTCATTATAATGGAATTATCCCAGAGGGAGCAGATGGAGAGTTCAGCAAAGTATTATTTAGTTCTTTATTATATGGATTGTTCAGTAAGAGCTAAATGGAAAGAGAAACCAAGAAAGCAGGGCATTGTAAGAAGCAAGCTATTTATTGGCAGGAAGGCAAAGTTCGCTACAAGCTGGTCATAATTCCTTGGCAAGAAAGATCTGTTTTGTCTTCAGAGACACTTCTGTAATATCCTCTGAGGGTGTATCCACTATGTTAACAGAATATGGGAATGTGTGTCATATGTGTCCTCATCTGAGACCAGAGAAATCTGGGACCTGTTTATGGTTCTTAGTCTTATTAATAAAATAACTTAAGAATGGATAGAAAGAGAGCAGATGACAACTTTGCTAAAGTTTAAAAATGATATATACACTACAGGGCAAGTGAGTTGCACATCTCAGAGGCTGCCAGAAGGAAGACAAACGTGCTGTGGAAAAGCTTCTGGGCCGGGGGGGGGGGGGGGGGGGTGCTATTTAAGCTGACATAAAGGTTAGGTACATGAAGTTTTAGTGTCCTCATGGTAGTGAGGAAAAGTTTAATGAAAAGGTAAGGAACAACATACAGTGAAGAAAAGCATAGTCATTGGAAAACATCACCAATAAAAAAATAAAAATAATAAATGAAAAGTTGACCTTTTCACTCAGAATGATGGGCAGATCCAGTTAACCTCATGGCTGCCCAACTTGCCTCTTTGGGCAATTCTTTCATTAGGGATTTAAGGTTTTCAGGGAAAAGATCTCTCACCTCTGTGAGTGTAATACTCTATTCTATGTCTTGTGAACCTATTGAGTGGAAGTGTCTCTATGATTTTTGTAAGCTTGTTTTTGGTGTATAAAAGGACTAATCATTTTAACAATTAATTTTGTATCCTACCATTTGTTGGAAGTTTTGATCATTTCTAGTTTTTGGTGGAATCTTTTGTATAATATTAAACATCTGCAAATAGAGATAATTTGACATCTTTTTTGCTTATTTGTATTCATTTAATTTCTTTTTCTTGTCTTATTTCTCTAACTAGGGCTTCTGGTGTTATATTGAACAACAACAACAACAAAAACCAAAAAACAAAACATGAGCATAGTGGTATGCCCCATCATATCATATTACTGATCTGATTTTAACAAAATGTCTTTAGGTTTCTGTCTGTTTAGGATGATGTCAGTGGTAGGTCTGTATTATATCACCTTTACTATGTTAACATATGTTCTCTCAAGTCATACACTCTATAGAAATTTGTTATGAAGTCATGTTGTATTTCTGTCAAAGATCTTTTTAGTATCTATTTTGATGATTATGTGACTTTTGCTTTTAAGTCCATTTATATGATTTCTTAGACTTATGGGATTACATTTATTGAAATACACCTGAATCTCCAGAAAAAAAAAAGTCAACTTAATCATGGTGAACAACTTTTAAATGAATGTCTATGTTCAGTGTGGTTATATTCCTTGAGAAATTTCGCACCTATGCTCATCATGAATATTGATTTGCAATTAGTTTGTTTCCTTAATGTCTACCTGGCTTGGTAGTAATTTCTTGTTCCATAGGAGCTTAGAATGTCTCCTCTTTCTACTTCTTAAAATAATTTGAGAAATATTGATTGTAGTTGGTTAAAGCGTAGTAGTAATTCTGCTGTGAATCCATCTTTGCTTCTTTATTTAGAAGACGTTTACTACTGTTTTATCTCCTTAATTGTTATAGGTATTCTTAAGTTGTTGATAGTTCTTTAATTTACCTTTGGTGGTTGAGGTTTGTCTAGAAACTCAACCATTCCCTTTGAGTTTTCTTCTTTAATGGAGTTGAAAGTTTTAAGGTTTACCTTATGAATTTTTGAATTTTTGGTGACTCTTGTAATGTTTATTTATTAACTTCTCATTTTACAAAGTTAGATCTTCTCTTTCTTTGGGATAATTCAGCGAAGTATTTGACAATATTTCCTATCTTTAAAGAGTGGGCCCTCAGGTTCATTGACTCTTCTTGTTACATGAGTTTTTATTTTGATGTCATTAATTTCTGTCCATTTAAAAGTTCCTTTCACCCGCTGTTTTGGGGTTCAGTTTGTTTATGTTTCCAGAGTGAGTAGGATCACTATGACTTCATCTATTAATGTTTCCTCTTATTTTTTAACATAAGTACTTAGTGCTATAAATCTTCCTCTTGGGATTGCTTTTCTTTTAACATCAAAATTGTGGTTTTGTCCACTTCTAGAGGGTTTTTCTTCTCTCTCTCTCTCTTTGGTCCATTCATCAGTCACTGTGAGTTTTATAATCACTGTGAGTTTTTATAAGATCAAAGGATCCATTGCTACTGATTGGGCTCTAGTATATCATATATACTTCCCTTTGATGAATCCTGCAACACAGGTACAGTGAAATTAGTTATATCATTTGTTTTTCAGTGAAACTTGTTTATACCTTTTATAGCCAATTATTTTCTAAGTGTACAAAGTTACTAAAAGATCTATTACCTCAAATTTTTACCCATTAAGAGACCAGTCATTTACATTGAACTAATAAAATTTGAGACTGTGTCTTCCTTAAAAGCAAAGTGCATATTTAATCAATTTATTAATCTCATTAACCTGACAAAATGAGGAGCAAGGGTAATATCTGCAGAAATCTTTTCGAACTGAGTTAAATCTCATCAAGTATAAACTAAAAATACTAGACTGGAGATTTCCATGGATTTGTTTCAGATCAAAGCTTTATGAATTTTTTTCTTCCTGAGCAGCTATTGTGTTACAGAGAACTATCACTTCATACAGAAATCTCAGTGAATAAAAGTCTAGGTTTTGACAAATTGAAATAAATGCTCTAAAAACTTATCAATAAAAAGGGACATTTAATCAACCCAATTTAAAAAAAAACTGTTCTAATGCTGCTGATTTTTGCTTCTTGTCTCTTTTTAGCATTTAACAAGTGGCAGGAAAGATCACAATTAAATCACAGATGCCCACCACTTAAAAGTTAGCTTCAGCGACTAATTTTGTAAATTTAGACAAATTTTAGAAAAAATGACATATTCTTTCCTTGCTATTCATGTGTTAACTAGAAGAACTAGAATTTCTATGAGGAATAATAAAGTATCCCCAGAAGAAATTCTTTCTTCTTACTATTGCTTAAGTGAATAAACAGATTAAATCAAATCAATTCTTGCTGACAAGAATACTTTCCAGAATTTTCAGTGATTGAAAATTATTGCTACTTTATCTAGAATTAGTATAATGTCTTACAATACCCCATATTTGGGATATTGTGAAAAAAAAACTTCAGAAATTTTTAATTTAATTTTTTTTAATTTTTGATTTTATTTATTTATTTATTAGTACTAAGAATCTATGTTCTAATTATTTGTATTCCGTGCCTGACACTGAGTTTCTTTGGCATTCAGGTCTTCTGGAATCAGTTCTATTCAACCATGCAGGGTATATCCATTTGAATTCCCTTAAAAATAAAAATTTTATTTGAAATTAGTTTACAAACTAATGGGCTTCCATAAGGTATTTTTATATATTCTTATTCTTTAGTAGTATGTTTCTTATAATTTTGTTTTCCTATCCATGCATCCCAAGCTCTAACTTAGAACTATATTCCTCTATGATTATTCCCCGTTTTTTATTTGTTTGTTTACATGGCCAATGTTCTACTATCTTTTACCATTGTGCTTCTTACTTCAGTTGCTAGAGAGTGTAGGTTGCTATATGGCATTTTAATAGAGTCATCCTTTAGACTAACTCTTTCTCCTCACCAGATTTACCACCCCATCTTCCAATGTCCCTTCCTGCTTGCATTTTTCCAAACCTGGTATTTTATTGATCTGATTTCATTTTATCCTTACCACTTTTCAAGTAATGCATGTCACATCTATTGTTACTGCCTAATCCACTTACTTCTCCTTTAGGTGTAAGCTAAAAACATAATTAAAGCTAGAATCCACAAGTGAGACAGGACTATAGTATAAAAGACTCGAGATACTCAAAACAATCCCACACAATAAGTTACTAGAGGTATCACCATCTCTGACTTCAAGTTATACGACAATAATCAAAACATCATTGCGGTGAAATTAAAACAGACACATTGATCAGTGGGGAAGGATTAAGGACTCACATCAAAGCCCATGTTCCCACAGCTCTCTGACTTTCTACAAAAACACATTGGAGAAAAGACAACATCTTCAACAAGAGGTGATGCCCAGACTGGATAAATACTTATAGGATAATGAAAGTAGACCATTATCTCTCACTTTACTGCAAAATTTAACTGCAAATAGTCAAAGGTCTTTTACAGGAGACTCAATTTCCTAAAACTTGTAGAGGAAAGATTGAACACACCTTAACTTTTAGCACACTTATTTTCTGAATGGGAATATAATAGCATGGAGAATAAGACCAACAACTCATAAATGAGTTCTCATCAAACCCAAAGCTTCCATAGCTCAGAGTTGCAGCCTTTTTTCCGGCTCTATCTCCAACCTCAGCCCACTCTGGATAATGGTGCAGAAGAGGGATTGAGCATCAGTGGAAAGCTCATAAGGGCAAAACAAGCCTATGAATCACTAGCTAATCCAGGAAGAACTCTTTTGCAGTCCAAGGACAGAATTATAGTTAAAAAACATGTAGAAAGAACCACCTGGAAGGCAATGCCGCCAACTCCAATAAAACTACCAGCTGTATCTTTCAGTTGTTGCAGGAAGCATGTATCAAAACTGCTTTCACCAGACAAGGTGAAGAAGCAGCTTTCATTGCACCCCAGAGTGAAATGATTCCAAACGAACGGGCATGCCAAAGAATTCTACTACTTTCTAAATCCTGGTGCAAAGAAGGATGCAAGATTTAAGCACTGAAAGTTGAGCCATTCCTTATGGAAGATGTCAATAATGATCCTTAAAGGAACACGATTCATGGTGGTCAATGCTTTTTGAAATATGGAAGAAACCTGACATGAAGACTAAATTGGGTGTTGGTATAAAGACCAAAGAGATTGTTCTTACTGAAGTTATTGATTGATTCAAGACTCTGCTTATCATATCTGAGCTAGCAGAAGGAATATTAGCATACACATCTCAAAGAGGTGACATTGGAGGGGCTCGATATGATAAAGATAAACTCTGAATATGTTGCAGATAGACTGGCTTTTGAAATAGGTCAGTGTGTAGCAATAGTATTGATGAGTTTAACTAATGATCTTGGTCCTTGTGAACAAAATCAATAAGGTCTGCAGAAATTTAGGAATCCCATGAGAACCAAGAGTAACATTTGCCTGCCTGTAAAGAATCAGATGAAACCTTGAGGATCAAAAACGGAACTTGAAGGGGGTGGCATCCTTACTGTATTTGTGGCAGAAGCATGAAGAAACAATGGTTAGAGCCCCACCATGCCTCAGCATTCTACACATCCAGTTATCAGCTGACCTCGCATCACATCAGACTGGGGTGCTCAAGATGTGGCCATCTTTTCACCTACCCTATTGTCTGTTCATTCATAATTTCTCCAGAATGATCAGTTTTCTGCTCAGACATTTGTATTAGAAAACTGTTTGGTGTGGGCCAAGCAGCAAATAAGCATGTTGAACAGGTAGATATCCTTAAGGCAGGCTGGTGGAAAATCAGAATACAATTTGTGATTAAGTAATTTTATTTTTTTAAAGTTATAGATTCCTAGACTTGATGTAAAAATAAATCAGTCAAGATGATTTTCTATAAGGAAACATGAACTCAATTTGTAAATGAACAAAAATGTATGCATATTTGTGGGTTGATAGATTGTCTGCTGGTAAAAGGTATTAATGTAGCTTAGTTCCACATGCTGATGTGTGCCTATAATTCTAGCACTCAAGAGACAGAGATAGTAGGATCATATTAAGTTCAAGGCCAGCCTGGCCAGCCTGGACCTTGTAGTGAGAACCTGAATCAAAGCAAGCAAACAAACAAAGAAAAGCTTTATAGGTAGTAAAATTAGTGTTAAGACTGTTAATTTATTTCTCATCCCCTGTTTGGTGATTGCCAGATATGTAACATTAGCAAAGCAATACCATTTATGAGACTAGAGTGGTGTCTCAGCCATTGAAAGTTCATACTTTTCTCTTATAGAGGAACAGAGTTTGGTTCCCTGCATTCATGCTGTATGGCTCTAAATCAGGCTTCGGGGAATCTATACCTCTTGTTTCCTTATCACTGCACTCACATGCAAATACAGACATGGAACACCTATATACACATTATTTAAAATAATGAGAAAGCTTTTGTTTGAAAAGAAATATCTTTTTCAAATGTTAATAGTGAACTGTTTTGAAGCTGTATACACTGTTAGATATTCAGTAGTTTAAGTTTTGAAAATCAAAATGCTTATGTTGTACATAGTAAGAACAATGTATTCCTCTTATCACGTGATCTATAAATTTTAAGTCCTTACCTAAAATTCTCTAAAAAAAGCAAGCAAACAAACAAAAGCTGGGTATTCACTTTTAGAACCAAACTAAGTAACTAGGTAATCTCCCATCATGCACAAAAATGGCCTTCAATTTTACCAAACATCCTGAAATAAGTTCTGAAACATTGAAAGCATGGGAAGGAGACTTAGGGGAAACATTTCTAGATAGAAGCATAGAGGGGGACTTTCTGAATAGAACTCTACCTGCTCAACACGAGCTGAGACTGTAAAAAGCAAGTGTGAGTGTGAGGAAGGGTTTCATTTTGGTTGGGTGTGGACTGGAGTAGCTCTTGAAAACTAGTGCAGATGTTTTTCAAAAACTTAAAATAATTCTCCCGTATAACTCAGCCACCGCACTCTTGAATCCATTCCCTAAAGATTATATATGCACTAAAGAGTTACTTTTAAACGAATGTTACTGCATCTCTGTTCAGAACATGGCAGTCAGTATTGCATACAGCCTTGATGTCCATAAGCTAATGGATAATGAAAATATACATATTTACAATGCAATTTTATTCAACCTATTTTCATTTAATGTGGAATTTTAAAGTGTACAGGTAAATGGATAAGAAAGAAAATAACAAACACAAATAGAAGAGGTACCCCAGACACAGACAAATGCCACAAGTTCTCTGCCATCCGTGAATGTTAGCTCTGAAAATTCAGATGTGAGTGTTTAATTTGAAATGATTGTCAAGTTCCGGAACTCATTTTTTTTTTGCTCTCAATTGTCATTTTTAAAAATTTTTTTATTAGATATATTTCTTTACTTACATTTCAAATGTTATTCCCCTTCCCGGTTTACTGTACATAAGCCCCCATCCCTTCCCCTCCCCCTGCCCCATATGGGTATTTCCCCCATACATCCCCCTTACTGCCATCCCTAATATTCCCCTGCAGTGGAGGTCCAACCTTGGCAGGGTCTTCCACTGGTGCCCCAACAAAGCTGTTCTCTGCTACATATGCAGTTGGAGCCCTGGGTCAGTCCATGTATAGTCTTTTGGTAGTGGTTTAGTCCCAGGAAGCTCTGGTTGGTTGGCATTGGTTTTTTTTTTTTTTTCATGGGATTGCAAGCTCCTTCAACTCTTTCAATATTTCCTCTAGTTCCCCTCACGGGGGTTCTGTTCTCAGTTCGGAGGTTTGCTGCTAGCATTGACCTCTGTATTGGACATGCTCTGGTTGTGTCTCTCAGGAGAGATCTGTATCCAGTCCCTTTCAGCATGTATTTTTAGCTTCATCAATCTTATCTAGTTTTGGTAGCTGTATATATATGGGCCACATGTGGGGCAGGCTCTGAATGGCTGTTCCTTAAATTGCTGCTCTAAACTTTGCTTCCATATCCCCTCCTATGGATATTTTTCCCCTTTTAAGAAGGAGTGGGAGCATCGCATTTTGGTCATCCTTCTTCTTGAGCTTCCTATGGTCAGTGGCTTGCATCTTGGATAATTCGAGCTTTTTGGCTAATGTCCACTTATCAATGAGTGCATACCAAGTGTGTTTTTCTTTGATTGAGTTACTTCACTCAGGATGATATTTTCTAGTTCATTCTATTTGCCTATGAATTTCATAAAGTCATTGTTTTTGATAGCTAATACTCCATTGTGCAGATATACCACATTTTTTAAATACATTCCTCTGTTGAAGAGCATCTGGGTTCTTTCCAGCTTCTGGCTATTATTAATAAGCTGCTATGAAGACAGTAGAGCATGTGTCCTTGTCGTATGTTGGAGCATGTTTTGGGTATATGCCCAGGAGAGGTATAGCTGTGTCCTCAGGTAGTGGAATGTCCAATTTTCTGAGGAACCCCCAGACTGACTTCCAGAGTGCAATCTCACACTATATGGAGGAGTGTTCCTCTTTCTCCACATCCTTGCTAGCATCTGCTGTCACATGGGATTTTTTAACCATTCTGTCTGGTGTGAGTTGGAATCTCAGGGTTGTTTTGATTTGCATTTCCCCGATGACTAAGGATGTTGAACATTTCTTTAGGTGCTTTTTGGCCATTCAATAGTCCTCAGTGGAGAATGTTTTGTTTAACTGTGTACCCCATTTGTAATAGGGTTATTTGGCTCTCTGGAGTCTAACTTCTGGAGTTCTTTGTTTATTTTGGATATTAGCTTTCTATCAGATGTAGAATTGATAAAGATCTTTTCCCAATCTGTTGGTTGTCATTTTGTCCTAATGACAGTGTCTTTTGCCTTACAGAAGCTTTGCAGTTTTATGAGGTCCTATTTGTTGATTCTTGATCTTAGAGCATAAGTCATTGGTATTTTGTTCAGGCAATTATCCCTAGTGCCCATGTGTTTGAGACTCTTCCCCACCTTTTCTACTATTAGTTTGAGTGTATCTGGTATGATGAGGAGTTCCTTGATCCACTTGGACTTAAGCTTTGTACATGGTGATAAGAATGTACTGATTTGCATTCTTCTACATGCTGACCTCCATTTGAACTAGCACCATTTGTTGAAAATGCTTTCTTTCTTTCATTTGATGGTTTTTAGCTCCTTTGTCAAGGATCAAGTGACCATAGTTGTGTGGGTTCATTTCTGGGTCTTCAATTCTGTTCCACTGATCTATCTGCCTGTCTCTGGATTAATACCATACAGTTTTTATGACGTTTGCTCTGTAATACTGCTTGAAGTCAGGGATGATGATTCCCTCAGAAGTTCTTTTATTGTTGAGTATAGTTTTTACTATCCCAGGTTTTTTGTTATTGCAAATGAATTTGCAAATTGCTCTTTCTATCTCTATAAAGAATTGAGTAGGAATTTTGATGGTGATTGCATTGAATCTGCAAATCAATTTTGGCAAAATGGCCATCTTTACTATATTAATCCTGCCAATCCATAAGTATGGAAGTTCTTTCCATCTTCTGAGATCTTCCTCAACTTCTTTATTCAGAGATTTGAAGTTCTTGTCATACAGATCTTTCACTTGCTTGGTTAAAGTCACACCAAGATATTTTATTTTATTTGGGACTCTTGTGAAGGGTGTCATTTTCTCAATTTCTTTCTCAGCCTATTTATCCTTTGAGTAGAGGAAGACTACTGATTTGTTTAAGTTAATTTTATACCCAACACTTTGCTGAAGTTGTTTATCAGGTTAAGTAGTTCTCTGATAGAATTTTTGGGTTCACTTAAATACACAGTCACATCATCTTCAAATAGTGATGTTTTTGTCTCTTCCCTTCCAGTTTGTATCCCTTTGACCTCCTCTCACTGTCTGATTGCTCTGGCTATGACTTCGAGTACTATATTGAATAGGTAGGGAGAAAGTGGGCAGCCTTTTCTAGTCTCTGCCTGGCTAGGTTTGTCGTCTCCCACTGAGGGCACACAAGTCAGTCCAGTTATAGGAGTGGATTTGGCAGGCATGCAACAGTTTGAGGGACAGTCTTTGCTCTAATTGTTAGAGACCTATGTGAAAACTGAGCTGTATAGCTGCTTCATATGTGCAGAGTGCCTAGGTCCAGCCTCTGTATGGTCTTTGGTTGGTGGTTCAGTCTCTTATAGTCCTAAGGGTCCAGATTAGTTGACTTTATTGGTCAGCCTGTGGAGTTTCTATCTCCTTTGGGTCCCTCAGTCATTCCCCTAAGTGTTCCACAAGACTCCCAGAACTCTGCCCAATGTTTCAGTCTGCTGCTTGATGGAACCTCTCAGAAGAGTTATGCTCTGTTTGCAAGGATAACAGAATATCATTTATAGTGTCAGGAATTGGTCTTTGCCTTTTGTCTCCCCACCAACTTCCCCCATGTCCTGACACCCCCAAATAATGTTCTCTTTTTATTTAATAATTATTCTCAGATATTTAAACATATGAACATAAAAGGCTACCTAATGAGCCCATTTAATTTGCTTGTATGTGTATATTTTTAGGAATGGTCACTTGGAATTGAAAAACCTATCAATGTACTTGATTCTGGAAAACACTGTACCTGCTCTTAACAGACATTATCTGTAGTTGTTCTTCTAGCATTGAGGATCTGCAAGATTTTACACATCTGAGTTAGTACATCAAATAGTATTTTACCTATACTATTTATGCTTAAACAATATGTATTTTATTAATTATTTTATTTGTTTACATTTCAAATGTTGTCCTACTTCCCTGTCTCCCCTCCATGAACTTCCCAACCCATTTCCCCTCCCCTTTGCCTCTAAGAGGGTGTTCCCCCACCCACTCCAATCTCACCTCTCTAACATCCCCCTTCTCTGGGGCATCAAGCTTCCCCAGGACCAAGCACTTTCCCCTCCCACTGCCAGGTAAGGCAGTCCTCTGTTACATATCAAATATAGCATATTACTCTATGTTAAGCAACTATCTTGTTGAGATTTCATAAGTGTAGATCCTTTTCATATATAGAAAAGACTATCTTGTAGCAGACACACAATCTTCTGGATTTTATAATCTTTCTATTCTTTTTTCTGCAAAATTCTGTGAGCTTTATATATAGAAACTATCGTGTTGTTGGAGTATCATCTGGAGGTGGGAATCCCATCACTGGTTGTTCTCTATGTTTTGAACAGTAATGGATTTCTGTCTGCTGTAAAAGTTTCTTTGGTAAGGGTGACAAGTGATCTGTCTCTAGAAGTGCAATTTTAAAGAATGCAGTTAGAAATTATATCTGTGTAGGTACAGGATAGTAGTATGTTCTCCTGGGCAGTCTGGAATCTGGTAACCATGTGTAGGTACTTGGATTTATAATATCAGACATGAATTGCCGTCTACTGACTAAGCATAAAGTATAATTAAACATTTTGTGGTTTTCCCTAATATGTAAGGGCCACTATTGCTCCCTTGGAAATATATTTACATGCTGGTCATCGCTATGGTTCACAAGCTTTATCTCTAAGTAGGAATATTAATTTCTTTTCTTTTTAGGTAGTCTACATACACAGAGAACCTTTGGTACTATGGATGCTAATTATCCAGGAAGAGAATTCCAGGTTCATTTCAGCTTAATTCTTATAAGTCCTGTGTCAGAAAGGAGAAATTTATTAACTTTTCTTTTTTCATAACAACACCTTATGTTTGTTACGAAACATAGGGTGATACTTGTCCTCTAAGTCAAATCTGGACAGTCAAGGTCTCAATAAGACAATTAACACACCAAAATTAGGGTTAGAAAACACATTAAAGGAGACATGTTCAGTTTGATAACATTAGAAAGAGGGACAAAGAGACCCAAAGAACCTCCCTCCCACAATGGCAATCTTTCCGGTCCTGAGGTAAAAGTAAAATTTAAATAGAAGGCCATGGTATACATATCTTCGAACTCCTGCCAAGGCATTTCACTCACAACTGAGTCATCATTATTTGTTTCAGTCTTTTCCTGTGAAGTGGAATGACAAATTTTTAGAAATGTGTGAAACATACTTCCAGAAGTAAGTGCCACATGTGGAGCTTGACTTTTTCAAGCTATTTATGTATTTTCCTTCCTATGACCCTAACTACAATTGATATTGGTTTTACATATTATATCAAAAGTTTTAAAATTTTTGCAATTCATAAAATATTAGTTGTGGTACTAAAATCCTTTATAATCAATAATGTTAAACTATTGTGGCTTCATTAACAAAATTTAAAAATAAACAGGATACATACACCAACATAGGTACATACATAGGTAGGTACATACATAGGTAGGTTAAATCTCTACCTATTTTGCTATATTTAGCTATTCTCTATTTAAATTTTTATTTTTTTCATTTTAAATATTAATGCTTTTTCTGACTCCATAAAGCATTTTCTCCTAGAAGTGATAACCTAAAATATATGTTAAATGAAAATATCTAAAAGCTAATCAGTGGGGGGGGGCAATGGGCTTCTCACATTAAAGTACAGTTACATCTTTCAAGAAGTTAATTAAGTCCATAGTGGTTCCAGTTCTGATGCATCTGACAAGGATACAATCCCATAGATCACCGGACAAATCAAATATCTGAGAGTAGATGACAAACTCATCAAAAGGAGACATACTAAGATGTACAGCACAGCAATAACTTAGTGAGACATCCAAACATTAACTTTTCAAGATGAGACTTTGAGAAAATAACAAGGACAAAGTACGACTGACCCAAAATTATGCTGCTTATGTTTAGTGAGTACATTGCATGATAATTCTCAGCTTCCCAATCTAGCTTCCAAATGCTACAGGGGGAAGGATAAAAGACATGACTGTAATAGAGAGTATCATATTATTTTATCATGTTTTGATTTGTTTCTGCATTTTTATTGTCAATCCTGAGAATGATTACTGGAATATAAAGACAGGTCTCGAAGATGTCCTGTATGATTAGTAAAACTACTAACATTACAGTAAAAATATTAGCAGAAATTAATTAAGAGATGGATGAGTTAAGGACCATAGTTTTACAAAATATAACTATCATAGAATATTTGCTTGTCAAGTAAAATGTAGGTGGTCAATAAGTCCTTGGGTTTTTTTTTATGTTATATTTTTCTCATATTATTGATGGTCAGTTTAACGATCTGCATAAAAATATAAAAGAATGAAATCTCTCAAGAAACCCTTGAAAACCCGTCATGGTTAAAATGGCATCTCCCTACAAAACTTTCAAATCAAATTTTATCCTGTCTACAAGTAATTCAGGCAAGAGGGGGGGGAACAGAGAGTGAGAGAATGGCCAGCCTCCTCTAATATTTATTCTTATAATTCTTTAATGCTTGCCTATATTAAATAGTCTAGCAATTAGGGCTATTTACTTTGTACCCCTTTTATATAGCCATTATTTTTCCCTTTAAAAATTAGAAAGGGGGAGATGTAGACAATATCTTTGTGCTCACTGTGTCTCCATGGGAGCAAGGTAGTCCTTATATATGGAGAATAACCAACAGAGGTTTATTTGGACTTAATTCATACCCAAAAGAAGGAAATTTATATCTGATAGTGTAAATCCAGCTCCTTATCTCTGATTCTGGGATCCTAGAAACCCCAGGAGAACTACTGCCATACTGTTCCTAAAACAATATGATTTCTTCTTTTTTTATTTCTTTTTTTATTGGATTTTTAAATTTACATTTCAAATGTTATTCCTTTTCCTGGGTTCCCAACCATAAACCCCTTATACCACCCTCCCTTTTTCTATGAGTATTCCTCCACCCATCCACTCAACCCTTCATGCCTTACCATCCTGACATTCCCTTACACTGGGGGGAAAGCATTGGTAGGATCAACAGTTTCTCCTCCCATTGGTACTCAACAAAGCCATCCTCTGCTACATATGCAGCTGGAGCCATTGGCCTGTCAGTCTGTACACTTTGGATGGTGATTTATACCATGGGAGCTCTGGTTGGTTGGTATTGTTCTTATGAGGTTGCAAACTCCTTCAACTCTTTCAATCCTTTCTCTAATTCCTCCAATGGGGACCTGTTCTCAGTTCAATAGTTGGTTGCTAGCATTCGCCTCTGTTTTTGTCAGGCTCTGGCAGAGCTTCTCAGGAGGCAGTTCTATCAGGCTTCTATCAGCATGCACTTCATGGCATCAACAATATTGTCTGGTGGGTGTATGTGTTTGGGATGAATCCCCAGGTGGGGCACTCTCTGGATGGCCTTTCCTTCAGTCTCTGCTCCAAACTTTATCTCCTTATTTACACCTATTAATATTTGTGTTTCCTCTTCTAAGAATGACAGAATCATCTGCACTTTGATCATCTTTCTTCTAGAGCTTCATGTGGTGTGTGGATTGTATCTTCTGTAATCTAAGCTTTTGGGCTAATACAGACTTATTAGTGAGTACACAACATGTGTGGTTTATTTTGTAATTGGGTTACGTCATTCAGGATAATATTTTCTAGTTCCATCAACTTGCCTATAAATTTCATGAAGTCATTGTCTTTAGAAAGCTGAGTAGTACTCTGTTGTGTAGATGTACCACATTTTCTGTATCCATTCCTCTGTTGAAGGACATCTGGGTTCTTTCCAGTTTCTGGCTATTATAAATAAGGCTGCTATGAACATAGAGGAGCATGTGTCCTTGTTATATGTTGGAATATCTTTTGAGTATATGCCCAGAAATGGTATAGTTAGGTCCTCATGTAGTGCAATGTCCAATTTTCTGTGGAGCCTCCAGACTGATTTCCAGAGTGATTGTTTCAGCTTGTAAGCACATCAACAATGGAGAAATGTTCCTCTTTCTCCACTTTCTCGTCAGCCTCTGTTGTCATGTGAGTTTTTAATTTTAGCCATTCTGACTATTGTGAGGAATATTATTGGGGTAGTTTTGATTTGCATTTCCCTGGTGACTAAGGATGTTGAACATTTCTTTAGGTGCTTCGCAGCCATAAGATATTCTTCAGCTGAGAATTATTTGTTTAGTGATATATCCCATTTTTTTTATTAACTTGAGTATTTCTTATATACATTTTGAGTGTTATTCCCTTTCCTGGTTTCCGGGCAAACATCCCCCTAATCCTTCCTCCTCCCCTTCTTTATGGGTGTTCCCCTCCCCATCCTCCCCCCATTGCCACCCTCCCCCCAACAATCTAGTTCACTGGGGGTTCAGTCTTAGCAGGACCAAGGGCTTCCCCTTCCACTGATGCTCTTACTAGGATATTCATTGCTACCTATGAGGTCAGAGTCCAGGGTCAGTCCATGTATAGTCTTTAGGTATAGTCCCTGGAAGGGACTTAGTCCCTTTAGGCTTAGTCCCTGGAAGCTCTGGTTGCTTGGCATTGTTGTACATATGGGGTCTCGAGCCCCTTCAAGCTCTTCCAGTTCTTTCTCTGATACCTTCAACGGGGGTCCTATTCTCCAGTTCTTAGTGATTTGCTGCTGGCATTAACTCTGTATTTGCTGAATTTGTTGTGTCTCTCAGGAGCGCATCTACATCCAAGCCCTGTCGGTCTGCACTTCTTTTGCTTCATCCATCTTGTCTAATTGGGTGTTGTCCTATGTATGGGGCCACATGTGGCAGGCTCTGAATGGGTGTTCCTTCTGTGTCTGTTTTAATCTTTTGCCCTCTATTCCCTGCCAAGGGTATTCTTGTTCCCCTTTTAAAAAGGAGGAAGTATTCACATTTTGATCATCCGTCTTGAGTTTCATTTGTTCTGGGCATCTAAGGTAATTCAAGCATTTGGGCTAATAGCCACTTATCAATGAGTGCATACCATGTGTGTTTTTCTGTGATTGGGTTACCTCACTCAGGATGATATTTTCCAGTTCCAACCATTTGCCTACGAATTTCATAAAGTCACTGTTTTTGATAGCTGAATAATATTCCATTGTGTAGATGTACCACATTTTCTGTATCCATTCCTCTGTTGAAGGGCATCTGGGTTCTTTCCAGCTTCTGGCTATTATAAATGAGGCTGCGATGAACATAGTGGAGCACGTGTCTTTTTTATATTTTGGGGCATCTTGTGAGTATATGTCCAAGAGAGGTATAGCTGGATCCTCAGGCAGTTCAATGTCCAATTTTCTGAGGAACCTCCAGACTGATTTCCAGAATGGTTGTATTAGTCTGCAATCCCACCAACAATGGAGGAGTGTTCCTCTTTCTCCACATCCTTGCCAGCATCTGCTGTCACCTGAGTTTTGATCTTAGCCATTCTCACTGGTGTGAGGTGAAATCTCAGGCTGTTTTTGATTTGCATTCCTTATGACTAAAGATGCCTAACATTTCTTTAGGTGTTTCTCAGCCATTCGGCACTCCTCAGCTGTGAATTCTTTGTTTAGCTCTAAACCCCATTTTTTAATAGGGTTATTTGTCTCCCTGCGGTCTAACTTCTTGAGTTCTTTGTATATTTTGCATATAAGGCCTCTACCTGTTGTAGGATTGGTAAAGATCTTTTCCCAATCTGTTGTCTATACCCCATTTTTAATAGTGGTATTTTATTCTCAGTAGTCTATCCTTTTGAATTCTTTGTATATATTGGATATTAGCCCTTTATCGGACATAGGATTGGTAAAGATCTTTCCCCAAACTGTTTATTGCCATTTTGTTCTATTCACAGTGTCCTTTGCCTTACAATGTGCTTTGCAAATTTTTGAAGTTCCATTTCTCGATTCTTGATCTTTGAGCATAAGTCATTGGTGTTTTGTTCAGGAAAATTTCCCAAGTGCCCATGTGTTTGAAGCTCTTCCCTATTTTCTCTTATATTAGTTTGAGTATATCTGGTTTTATGTGAAGGTCCTTGATCCACTTGGACTTGAACTTTGTACAGGTCAATAAGAATCAGTCAATTTACATTCTTCTACATGCTGATATCCAGTTGAACCAACGCCGTTTGCTGAAAATGCTATGTATTTTCTACTAGATGGTTTTAGGTCCTTTGTCATAGATCTATAGGTTTGTGGGTACATTTCTGGATCTTCAATTCTATAACATTGATCTATCTGCTTGTCTCTGTACCAATACCATACAGTTTTTATCACTATTGTAATACAGCTTGAGGTCAGGGAACATGATTCCCACAAAAGTTCTTTTATTTTTGAGGACATTTTTCACTATCCTGGGTTTTCTGTTTTTCCAAATGAATTTGTAAATTTCTCTTTCTAACACTATGAAGCATTGAGTCGAAATTTTGTTGGGAATTCCATTGAATCTGTCGATTGCTTTTGGCAAACTGGCCATTTTTACAATATTAATCCTGCCAATCCATGAGCATGAGAGATCATTCCATCTTCTGAGATCTTCTTTAATTTCTTTCTTCAGATACTTGAAGATCTTGTCATACAGATCTTTTACTTGCTTGGGTAGAGTCACAATGAAGTATGTCATATTATTTGTGACTATTGTGAATGGGATTGTTTCCCCAATTTCTTTCTCAGCCTGTTTATCTTTTGAGTAGAGGAGGGCTACTCATTTGCTTTTGTTAATTTTCTATCTGGCCACATTGCTGAAGTTGTTTATCAGGCTTAGGCGTTCCCTGGTAGAAATTTTGGATTCACTTAAGTATACTATCATATCACCTGCAAACAGCAATGTTTTGATTTTTTCCTTTCCAATTGGGATCTGTTTGAACTTTTGTTATCTGATTGCTCTGGCTAGGACTTCGAGTACTATATTGACTAAGTAGCGAGAGAGTGGGCAGCCTTGTCTCTAATTTTAGTGGGATTGTTTCTATTTAGTTTTATGCTGGCTACTGGTATGCTGTATATTGCTTTTACTATAGCTATGGGCCCTGAATTCCTGATCATTCCAAGACTTTTAACATGAAGGGGTATTGAATTTTGTCAAATGCTTTCTCAGCATCTAATGAAATAATCATGTGGGTTTTTTCTTTGAGTTTGTTTACATAGTGGATTATGTTGATGGATTTCTACATATTGAAGCATCCCTGTATTCCTGGGATGAAGCCTATTTGATCATGATGGATGATTGTTTTGCTGTTTTTGGATTTGGTTTGTGAGAATTTTATTGATTATTTTTGCATTGATATTCATGAGGAAAATTGATCTGAAGTTCTATTTCTTTATTGGATCTTTGTGTAGTTTAGTTATAAGCATAATAGCTTCATAGAAGGAATCGGGTAGTGTTCCTTCTGTTTCTATTTTGTGGAATAGCTTGGACAGTGTTGTTATTAGGTCTTCTATGAAAGTCGAATAACAATGCTGCACTAAGTGCATCTGGTACTGGGCTTTTATTTTGTTGGGAGACTTGATAACTGCTTCTCTTTCTTTAGAAATTACAGGACTGTTTTGATGGTTTATCTGATCCTGATTTAATTTGGCACCTGGTATTTGTCTAGAAAATTGTCCATTTCCTCCAGATTTCCCAGTATTGTTGAGCACAGACTTTTTTTTTTTAAGATCTGATGATTTTTTAAATTTCCTCAGATTCTGGTTTTATGCCTCCCATTTCGTTTCTGATTTTGTTAATTTGGATACACTCTCTATGCCCTCTGGCTAGTCTGGCTAAGGGTTTATTATCTATCTTGTTGATTTTCTCAAAAAAAAAAAAAAGCTCCTGGTTTTGTTTGTTTTTTGTATAGTTCTTTTTGTTTCTACTTGGTTGATTTCAGCCCTGAGTTTAATAATTTCCTGCCATCTACTCCTTTTGTGTGTATTTGCTTCTTTTTGCTTTTAGGTGTACTGTCAAGCTTCTAGTATATGCTATCCCGTTTCTTTTGGAGACACTAAGAGCTATGAGTTTTCATCTTAGCACTGCTTTCATTGTGTCCCATACGTTTGGGTATGTTGTGCCTTCATGTTCATTAAATTCTAAAAAGTCTTTTATTTCTTATTTCTTCCTTGACCAAGTTATCATTGAGTAGAGCGATGTCCAGCTTCCACGTGTATGTCACCTTTCTGACGTTTTTGATCTTATTGAAGATCAGCCTTAGTTTGTGGTGATCTGACAGAATGCATGGGATTATATCGATCTTCATTCTAAGTTCACTCTACCTACTTATCCTTATACAAATAGGCAAGCCTACTTCTCACATTGCCAAAACTTCTTTTACAGCAGACAGAAATTATACAGAAAAACAAACCTTGTCAAAACATTTAGAATAATAATTAATAAGTTTCTCAACTCTAATCATTACTTCAACACCAGTATAGGTATTACACCAAAACATCCTCGTAGAACAGGGCAAGGGTATGAAGACAAAATTCATAATTATTTACTGTACCTTTGGAAATACCTTCAGGATTTTCAATGAGAATGTTGAGTCTTCCTCCTAGTATTTGCAGGGTCCAATAAAGATGCTGATGGAATCTTCTCGGAACAGGTCATAAGTCTTAAAACCAAATCTGAGCAGTTTTTACAATTATAGGTCATGTATATGATCCTTCCCTTTATGGTTACAGCTGCAAATACTGCCACTATTGATAAGATGTCATCATCTCCTGTGACCTGCTTTGTATGATCACCTCAGAGGCTACCATT